>NC_056735.1:940648482-940948482 GCF_019279795.1 Protopterus annectens
AACAAGACAGCATACAGGGCTGGTATATGACATATGTGGTGGTTAAACACTGCGGATGGGTAGTTACATTCCGAATGTGGAGGCCATTGAGTCTCCACATGGGAACAAAGGGAACATGGTGCCCACCCATTGACAGTCACAACAGCATCTATATGCATGGGCTGTGTGCTGGGCAGGAGGGACATGCATGTCGAACCTTGTGTATGTGTACTGCATGCCTCCAGGTGATGTAGCACATACCCCATGTCATTGTGGACCTCCCCATGACCAATACCCATGACCTACCTGGGTGACAGACACATGTCTGTGTGTGCTCCATGGGGGGGACACCATCTACTGAGGTGGTTCCACATGAAGTTAGTGATGGAACAGTAGATAATGAGGTTCCATGGTGGGCCACGGGTGTGATGTGGACTGGTAATATGTGCACATTAGGTTGGAGTGGTGTTCCTGCTGGCAAATAACCTCTACACATACTGGTGTGTAACTGTCATGGAACATATGTGGGCTGTAATAGTCCACACAATCCCAGAACATGTCCAACAGCATGCATAGATATCCCCAATATGACAGAATGGCAGATGTGTAGAAATCACATAGCAGGCCTACTACATGCATATGTGGAAACATAGTGGCAGTGACAATGGCATGCAGGCGAAATACCCTGTAATAGCCCTGCAACTCTAGTATCCCCACAGGGAGCATGTCTATAACCACATAGCAGAAAGTGTTGTACAATACAATATATGGCCCAATGGTACACATACTGGACACATACCACTAGCGTAGTGTGAACATTATGTTGGAGCTGATATGGTGGTCGGAGAATGATATGTGTATTGTACTATGGTAAACTTGACATATGAGTTGCTCAGACATATTTCCATCATTATGTCTTTCAGGGAGTATGACACACCCAAGAAACCCTGCATACAGTGCCGCTGAGGAGGAGATCATCATCACCAGCATCATTCACAGCTATCAGCTGCTCTTCTCATGGACAAGCATGGACCAGCAGGAGAGAACAGCCATGTGGACTGATGTGGTCCTCAGGGTGAATGAGGTGGTGTTACACATCCGAACTGATGAGCAGGTCCGCCACCATTGTAGTGACCTGCTCTGGCAAGTACGACATTGTGCCGCTGTGGTGCGGTGTGACCACCTTGCAACAGGGGGGGGGCCATAACATCCATCCCCCCTCACCAGAGTGGAGGAGCTGCTCATCAGCCTGGTAGCACCTGCCCGCCAGCAAGAGCTCCAGACATATATGGTCATGGAGGTGGGTGCTACTCACACACCACACATTGACCATGCAGGTAACGTCCCAGGGCATATCAGTAGACTACTGTAGTGTATGCATCTGTACAGGTAGACCATGCATGTGTGAGATGTGCGGTATGTTGCTGTGTAGTACCAATAAGCAGTAATGCATAAACTGTAGTACTGTGGACTTCAGCTGTTGTTGTACTGTAATATTGCAGCCACCCTGTAGCAATACCACAGCTGTGGCCAATGACATCAACTTTATCCCATGTCAGTGTAGGTACCTCTGGGATACCAGCAAGCAGCGGATGGATACCGATGAGTATAGTTTAAGGTTATGCTTGGCAATTCACTGTGCATATCATAGCTAAGGTGTAAGCCATGTACACATCTAACACACCTACCCATAATACATGCTGTACATGTGCACTGACACAGCACACTCCTCACTAATGGGATTATCAGCCTCAAACACATGCAATACACAGTCCATCTCAGACAACTGTGGCTATACTCCAGTGCACATTGCCCAGGCACAGCTGACATCTGCCCAACATACTATGTCATACACAGAACAGTTGAACATGCTACATATAACAACATCCCACTGCCTCTGCTAACACATGCTCCAGTGACCGAAACCTAATCAACATACACAGAACATACTGGAGGGACAGGGCCCTGTCCTGGGGAATCACCACACTCTGGAACGAGCTACCCATACATGTCAGGCAATGCTACTCATTGGCCCTCTTGACAGAAACACTTGGCAATTGGATGGGGAAATGGGGAATACACCCTGGGTAGCATGTGTGCTCTAATGCCTGACAGGGGCACAGGGGAATAACATTAGTGGGTGTTGCATGGCAGGGAAATCCTGTGGCTAGGCTTATGTAGGCCCCAGGACCAATAAACCAGTACTCACCTATGAACCTATGTGCACCACAGACAACATCAGCCAGGGCCCAATCATGGTCAATAATGGTCTCTACACTCACCATAAGTACAGTGCAATGTTTTTGTGGTTGGTCTAATGGTAATCTACCACTCATACATGTACCAATGGTGATGACATATGTGAATACACATCAAGCAGTCACTAAACACGTGTCCACATGTGATCCAGGAACACACAGAGGCTGTGAGCAGCAGCAGAATCACACCTGACACATAGAGACACATCCTGCAATGGTGTGTACACCCATGAGGTATGGTGCACAGTACATGCCAGGGTGCTAAACAGATGCACAGCTATGCTGTGGACATGGGTGCAGTAGGTTCCAGGGGGAGGGCCATCATCTACAAACAGAAGCCATGCATCACAGCCATGTATAATGTTGGTAATGGGGATTGACTACAGTTGTACTGCATGCTGTTCAGCCCCACATGTCCTGCATGCTGATATGTGTGTAATTACAGGTATGTGTGTGATACTGTACTGCACCAAAACCTGCTATTGTGTGTGTTATGGGGTTGCTGGAGGTCTGTAGGTGCTGTCTGGTGTAGTGTATGGGTTGCCATGTATGTCGACTACATGTGTGTATGTCTGTGTGTGTGTGTGTGTGTGTGTGTGTGTGTGTGTGTGTGTGTGTGTGTGTGTGTGTGTGTGTGTGTGTGTGTATTTACTGTTTAGCAGTGTTGTACAGGTCTTACAGTCTGTTCCCTGTTTTCTCCTCACAGGAGGAGAGGTGGTGCTGGGTCCCCCCCACAGGGAATCTGATGTCACTGATACAGACAGTGACCATGAAGATAGGTGTGTTGAGGCACAGGAAGGGTCATCAGGGGCTGCAGCTGGACCACCAATTGACAACCCACACATATCCACACCACCCACACACACAGTCACACTGCCTGTACACACCTCATCACCATTGACCCTAGCTGAGGGGCAGCCTACGGTTAGCATGGGCCAGGACAGTGTGGTATCTATGGCACGTATGTCAGGACACAGCAGCCATAGCCAGATGTCTGGCAGGGTATCACATAGGCAGATGTGCAGGGGTGCTCATAGGAGCACTGCTGATCATCATGCACCTGGCAGACGTGCAACATCTATTTCAACCGCACGCATATTCCAGACTGTCATGGAGGCACAGATACAAATGGAACGGTGCACCAGGCAGGGTCTAAGGATGCAGAGGGCTCATCACACCTCTGTAACTGACAGCTTCCGTGACCTAGCAGGTGCCATCCTTAGTTACACTGAGGTCATGGATAGATGGTGGGGTGAGACATTGGAACTCATCCAAAATATCATATCCATGCGTTAGGACAGGGTGGGATGGTTGCAACAGCCACATGGATGTATGCCAGCAACACCAGCAGCTGGAAGTCGCCATGGACATCCAAACAGTCACAATCGCTCCAGTAGTGGCAGTACCAGCCCCAGCACTTTGGGGGGGGCTGTTCACAACCCATCATAGCAGATCACATGCACGTGGCCCTGGCCTGCCCCAGGAAGGACCTGGATCCAGTGGATGTCTGTCAAACTCGGGGGGACAGTACTCGGTCTAGATCTGTACCTGATACTGCCTGTAGCACCCCTGCCAGGCACAGGTCCCGTGTCTGTGGCCGGAGACAATGAACTGCAAACCCTGCCAGGTACAGTCTGCAGCTGTTCCCACAATTCTCTGTATAGGGCAGCCACATGGAGGAACTGTGTGCATGCAGACACACACACACACATAAACAATGAACCTAGGGTAACCACAAACCTGCACACACGACATCACCAGTGGCCCATACCAATACTCAGTCCCCTCACACACACAAATGTTGTCAATTGTATGGCTCAGCCTTGGCCTCTGGCAAACCAACAACACACCCTGTGCATATGATGATACCTGTGCCACTGCCTGACATCCGTAACATCAATGCAGGGACAGGCTAACATGGTTCTGATGCACAGGGTGACTGTACAACAGTGTAGCAATTGAATGATGTGTAGCATGTTGTCAGCAGTAAAGTGAAATGCTAATATCTTGGAAGTTGTAGCTGTGTAGCCACAATGCATCATAGCGTTAATTAGCAATGTTGTATTGTTGTCACCAGTATCTGTTCAGATTGTGTTGTGTTTGTCCATGTGATACATGGCTGATGTGTGTAGTTGTGTCAGCAGGCTTTCTACAGTGGACACCAGTAAGTGTAGTGGGTGGTACACATGCCATGGCTGGGTACAACACACAGTGCCTTTGGTTAGGATGCAGTACAGGTACATGACTGTACACATGGAGGTATGTCCCCATGCAGGTAACACATCTGTTGTACATGTAATCCCACCAAGACAAGATAGGCACAACCACACAGTGCTATATATGCAGTCTGCAATGTGAATGACATTGAACATGCTAACAGCAGGGCGTATGTCCCTCTCCCCACTCTACTGCGATCCTCACCTAAGTAACATGTGTGTGCCAATGTCGGTGGCATAGCCCTACCCTTAGGAGGGTGTGAGGTGCTCAACTACTGTGAATGGTGTAGACAACAACTAACAACCTGATTACATAAACTGTACAGTATTACAGACAGCTATGTGGGGGGATAGATGCAACAGTAACTGCAATTATGGCAGTCGTGTCCACAACAACCACACCCAGTGAGTTATAGCAACCCCAGTAGTGCTGCACACCTCAACAGTGTGGAGGAGGGCATTGATGCATCTATGACCTGTGAAGGGCTGTATGCCCACAGGATGGCACCCATGGTATGTTGGCATATGCCAAGCAGTCCTTGTGGAAACATATCCTGTGAACGGAGGTAGATCCCGTAGCAACTACACACATTCCTACAACTGGGATGGTGTACAAAAGCCTGCTATGATATACATAGGCATTGTGCACCAACTAACCTTCATCTACACCTGTCATGATTGGGCTAAGGAGGTATACCAGGTTCAGGTTGTATTCTCTGCCTTTGACAAGTCCAACATGGCAGGGTCCCATGTGTTGAGATAACCAGTGACATTGGCCATGGGTTCATTGTCGGTATGTTCCATGTCCCTGCAGACCACTGCCATCAGACTGCCGGTTGGTAGTTCCCAGCTGACATGGTGGGTTTGTGGATGTCCTTGCCAACATTGGTGAAACCATTGTCAGGTGTAGGGCTATTGGATTGTGTCAGGGATCCCTGCTACTTACTGCACCTGCCCAGGGGGTTCCTCCAAGCATGACATGTCACTTGACTATACTGCAGGATATGTTAGTAATGCCAGCCTTACATCCTACAGGTGGGATGGAGTACTTTTAACATGTACTGCCCTTGTCGTGTAGGGTCCTGCTTATGGGATCTGCTAAGGTTGGTATTGTATTGCAGGCCAGACGTATTTGGCAGGGGGGATACCTATCCATACCAGATGTATGTTGTTTGGGTCTCTCAAACCCATCAATGGTGCATGTGGACATATATGTTGTGGTTACGTTCCCAGTTCCGTCTACAGATGTATGTCCATATATGCCTATATTGATATATATATATATATATATATATATATATATGTGTGTTCACCTTTGACAGGGGGTAATTATTCCTTCAAATGGCCCTTTCTGAAAAACAAAAGGACTAACCCATCATTTCTTACTGCACCACAGTTAAGAGAGCTGCAGTTCTAAAGGCACCTTCGCTGACACTTGAACTGCAAGTTGGAATGCATATCGTAATGGTGGGGGGCATGACTCCCTGCACCCCCTCTGGGGGGCTGGGCCCCCCACAACCCCCCTACTGTGATATATGAATTCCTAGTGTGCACTACAGTGGGGATAGGCAATTATTCCCCATCCCCACTATAGTGGCATCTGCAACCAAATTGCCTAATCTGCAATGAGCGAATGCATACTGACATTCACACATTGCACATTCTATGCATGTATTGCAGGATTGTGCAATGTTGAGAACATACTTTAGGCCTACCAGCTTCCAGATAAATGGATTTCTCCCTTTGAAAGGTGAGCCATATATATGCTGACATATGTGCATTCCTAGTGTTGTCTATATCTGGACATGTGGATATATACATATATATCAATGACTGTATGCGTATCTGTGTATATATGTATGTATTGGCTTATATATACATATATATATATATATATATATATATATATATATATATATATATATTTGTATATATATATATATATATATATATATATATATATATATATATATATATATATATATATGTATATGCATATGGATATGTCTATACCTATACCTACATATATAGATATGTTATATCCATTCAATGAGGAATATATATGCACACACAAATACATCTACATGGTGGAATGCATTCCCTGTAGTGTTGTATACCTGGGCTGGATGATATGTATGTAGAAACATCATGGTTATGCATACCTGCCATGGCTTAGTGGTGAATCACTTTATGTATGATGTACATGGTCCTGGTTATGAGCCTTGCAGGACATGTTTATTTTGTTGCTGGGCAGAACACACAAACCTGCTTATAACTGCTTTACGGTGCCTTAATCACTCTCTATCCAATGGGCCATGTTCTGGCCAGCAACAAATAAAACAACTCTGGCAAGGCTCAAACCAAAGACCCTGCACACCCAAGACAAACCAATGTACTACTAAGCCATGACAGGTACATAAATATTCAATGTTTCAGAAACATATCAGCCAGTCCTGCCATGCAACAGTGCAGAGAATGTATACCAACATCTAGATGTCTGTGTGTGTAACTATAGTGCAACTTTAACAGATACAACATACCCATATATGTATAGATTCACATGTATTAAAATATATATGTTGTTTTGCTAACTCTATATACATATATATCGCTATCTATGCACATATACCTATATATCTGTTAGCAGATAAATATATCTATATAGGTATATATGGCATTACATCTGTAGATAGCAACTGCAGATTAACAAATACACCTATGTCCACATACACCATTAATGGGTTGAGAGGCCCCACACACTATACATCTTGTACGAATAAGCATCCCCTCACAGCCAAACACCTGCACCCTGCAATACACTAGCAAGTACAGTCTGCCTCCCACAGGACATGTAATATGCGGAAGCCGTCAATTTCCCACGATACAGATAGACATACACATATATGCTGATACAGATATACATATATATATATATATATATATATATATATATATATATATATATATACATATATATATGAGTTCCTGACATTAGACCAACAGCTCGGAAGTTCGACACACAAAACACCGATGCCAGAAGACCAACAAAGCAGATGACTGACAAGTCGTAATCCCAACAGCAAAAACACAGACGGGGTAACTTGTGAGTGTGACCCGGTAAGTGTGCGATAGTGAGGGAGTTAGGGTTAGGGTGCGGGTAATCTAAGTGTGCAATAGTGAGGTAGTTAGGGTTAAGGTGCAGGTAAGGTAAGTATGTGATAGTGAGGGACTTAGGGTTAGGGTGCGGGTAAGGTAAGTGTGCAATAGTGAGGAACTTAGGGCTAGGGTGCGGGTAAGGTAAGTGTGGGTTGTGTCAGACCTTGGGGTTAGGGTTTGGGTTAAGCTTAGTGCATAGATAGTTTTGAGTAAGGTATAGTGTAGGTTTTTAGGTTGTTGGTGTGCTTGTGTTTTGTGTGTGTTGTGTGTAACAGTGAACTTTTTGTTTTGTTAAGTGTCGGGATTGTGATTTGTCGGGCATGTGAACTTTCCTGTTTTTGAGGTTTCGTTCTTCTGGCGTCGGTGATTTGAGTGTTGGTCTTCTGAGCTGTCGTTCTAATGTAGGGAACCTATATATATATATGTATATATATATATATATATATATATATATCAAGTAGATATATGTACAGTAAAATAATTATGTAGGAGGTGCACAATATGGAACAGCCAATATGCCTACAGTTATCACCTGAACAACTGGACACTGTATGGGCTAAACATACTAATGTCAATCATTGCCTGCAACATATACCCATAGAAAGGTCATAGGAAAGACACCCCACACAGGTTTGCAGAAATGGGACTCCTTTAATTTTGTACCATAAAGGTCCTATATGCCATATCATATAGCTGTTCAAATACTGACAACCATATAAACGGAGTACTGCAAATGTGAAACAGTTACACTTATACAGTAGTCTGGAAAGGTTCACAACTGTTGCAGTCCAAGCCAAGCCCTTCAGAATGTACAATAATGCTGACAGACTGGGTCACAGGGTACCACACAATCAGCAGTTTGTACTGTAGATGTAGTTCAGCAGCCTCTATCTACACTCTGTACAAACTCTGTAGGAAGTGAAGACATTTTGTGATCATATGGGTTGTATCTGGAACATAACAAGGCATAACACACACAACAGTCTGTATTGCAGGAGGCAGTAGGCTTGCAGTACCCCAAGTCATGTAAGTAACTGCAATATAGGTGGAGTATACGGTACTGTACATCCACATACCTTGTGGCAGTTCACCCCTGATACCCCCACATTTGTAACAGCCTAGGTCATTTATGGTGCTCCCCACCTGGACTATATAATACAAGACCATATACCACTGTTACATACGCTAGCCTCAGCAGTACATAAGGGCACACATGTGTTGTGTAGGTGACGCCCACACACATATATGGCCCCAGCCCCAGTGTATGTGTGGGGGATACAACAGCAGTGTACTAACAGCAGCAATGGCAGTGTGATATACTCACAGCCCACTAAAGAACAACCCCCAACAGCATGACAAATGTGCACAGCTTGGTATGTAGATGGGGGACAGATGCTGGAACACAGGCATATATGTGTAACACTGTTGCCATATACTAAGCAAGGTGCTGGTGTTACAGGATAGTCTGCAACATACCCTTAGTCAGGGAATTGAAGTTAGATATAGGCATGGATGTAGCCATGTACTGGTAGCACGCAACACACACACTGCCAGTGTCATGTCTGACACAGGGCTTGTGTGGTGGATGGACAACACATGATAGGCATACCTCTGCCCAGCAAGAGGTTAGGCCCCCAGCAGTTAGCTATGCAGACATACTGCATTCCAAGGTACACTAGTATGTACACACACACACACACACACACACACACACACACACACACACACACACACACACACACACAACCTGTAACACCAGTACTGTGCAAAGCATTACACAACTCTACACACAGTCTGTCTGTAGTTCCATGACAGTGGTATTTCAATGTAGTACACATGTGTCATTATTTTTATATATATATATATATATATATATATATATATATATATATATATATATATATATATATATATATATGTAGCTATCTGGATAGGTAAGGTATATGTACATATATTTCCACCATATGTCCTGGACATGGAGTGTAGCCGTACTCCAGCCCCTACAGTCCCAATGTCGTAGTGCAAGGAGATGTCAGGTATGTATAGCAGGTATATTACTAGACTGTTGCTACTGTCACTGGGATTGTCTTCACAGACATGGTGTGTGTGGATGCTGAAATTCGCTTATAACATATGTGCCATTGGCTACTGACAGACACCTTAAGGAAATCATTGTAAAGTACCGCTGCTAGCATGTAATGTCCCTGTGGAGTGCAGCAGAGATATTGGCCACTATATATGGAACTTCGGACACACCCTGTACAGTCCAGAGGTATACACATATTCCCTTAGTGCACCACATGTGTACCAGGCCTGACAATATGGATGTAGACAGCCATGTAGATGGGTATAACACATAGTGACTTGTATACATTTGGCACCATATGTGTTGGATTCACACACTCCTGTCTGGCCTGACACATAATGACTGCTGGTACAGGGGTGCCATGGACAACCTACTACCCACTAGATATTGATATACATCTGTACAGCATCCCACTGCTCTGTCTGACATACATGACATTTAAGGGAGGCCCAGCAGCAGTACATCTGGCAAGTATCTGCACATGACATCCCACTAGTTAAGTACACTAAGCTGCTAGGCATGTAACAATGCACTGTGCAGGCTACAGGCAGACTGGCTCAACACTAGCCTACATCTTGTATGGGGGAATGCATGTGTACCTGCATATATAGCAGGCTCAACAGCCATGTCACAGCACAGGATAAGATACACCTGTGTGACAGTGCATAACCACAACCAATGTGAACACAGCCACAGCCACATATGTTAAGCTAGCATAATATTACAGTATATGGACTATCTGTTCTACACCATCCTGATACGTGCCAATCACAGGATGTTCCTACATATACTGGGCTGCTACACAGTTTGGTCTGATGGCTGTCTGTGGTATGGGACATGTGTGAGTATGGCCCTACAAACATGTATGGCAAAATGGTACCATACAGCGGGGCAGCATGTAACATCTGATAGAAGGGGAGCTAGGACAATGACATCTACCACAGTCTGTACACAGGCTAAAGTACATATTAACAATACACACACTGCCGACATTCACCATCACTACACAGACCTCAGTACTGTACAAACACCCACAGAATGTCCAGCTTATGTCATGAAATATAACCCCTACTGTACATGACATGTGTAGCAATCTGATATATCATTGGCTTGTTATCAGATATGGTGACACTATTTATGGCGTACAGCACATATGCACAACTTCATGCACGCCATATGTACAAACATTGACAGTGGTGTGGCTGACAGCACATACACAGGGCCAGTATACACATGTTGCTGTGATAACCTTGTATATTTTCCATTGTAATGGGGTTTTTGCAACATATGTCCTATGAGGGATATGAAGTCAGTAACTGTCGTGGCCTTCAACATCTACAGACTGCAATCCTCACACTACTGTCTGCATTCCACAGAGAGATGCACTGTGGCTAACACATGAAACCATAGGCACAATACTGCCCAGTCTGCAGATGACCCTGCAGATGGGGATTCTTCATATACATGGAACTGACATGGCAGGTATTACTACATGTACGACAGGCATATCCAGGCAAACACTGTTAAACCAACATTACTCCAAATGCAGTATAGCAGCACTTGCAGTCTGTAGTCAGGTCAGGCACATCCCAGTCTGTAGTCAGGTCAGGCACATTCCCCTCCTGTTTGTTGCCCTCTTTCCACAGTGTATGTTATTAGAGGTAAACCCCAATCCTTCTGAGATGCTGTTTGCCAAGCAACAGATCTAGCTCCTGCTCACAGTGACTGAAAATGCTCAACACCACCATGATGTTCCTAGGTATTGGAGTGTGTTTCCATGCAATTGGCTATGGGAATGTTACCGCTTGTAATCACCTAGGGGAGGGCTGCAATTTGAGTAGAAACCATCAGCTGATCATGAGCATCACGTAAAATACACATGCTGCTGCCTACGCAAGGCAGGTGTGGGTCTCCACATCCACCAGAGAGGGAGTGGGGGAGGCAGACAGAGGCAAAGACATGTCAGGGAGGGGCAGGAGTGTAAAACTGAAGCATGTTTGTGTCACACACCTACCAGCATAGGGGTATCAAACCCCCGACAACTATGTAGTACTATCACAGTTCAATGCAGTTATTGGATGCACCACATGGGTTACCTGATGTGGAGCACTCAGAACATATATGTGAGGGTGAGTGACATCTGCAAGAAGGATACAGTAGATATAGGGTAGGTGTTGTACACATGCCTGTCTGCAAGAACAGGTGCCAGCGTCAACACAGGCATACTCACACAGGGACGCACACACATTGACACACTTGGAAGGGCCTGGAGTGCAACTCATCACTAGTGGGATTGCCACAACACATCAATGTGCAGGTATTACATGCACCACATGGGTCATATGGAGGCCGTATGGGCAAAGAGTATGAGGAGATGTCAGACATCAGACAGCATGCTTCAGTATACCCTGGGGGGTTGTAGTGAGTGTGGATGTGGACATACACACCATACAACACACACACAAGAACACACAGGGTTCCAGTTCTGACATGCATGGATGCATATCTACAGGGGTGTGTGGTGGTCAACTGTGCCAGCAGGCTGTTCAAGAGTAGGCACTGGGTATACCTTGGCATCAGGCCACATGACAATGGTCTGCATTGTGGCTCAGGCCTGTAGTTACTGCATTTGCTCAAACAGGTATGTATTGCATCCCCCATACAGTCACCTGGGTGACTATTGTGTGTGGTCAATGCTGTACACCACATGCCATGTATGTGTTCCTTAGTCCATGACATGGATGGTGTCTGGGATGTGCACACCTCCCACATGCATATACAGTGACATATGGAACTGTACCTGGGGTGTCTGGCCCATGTTGTGATCTCAGATTGTCATCAGATGTGACAGTCTTGCCCACCTGTGGCAGGAACTGGTAATGGGCAGCAGGTTTACCCTTCATCTACATTGATGGCATGCCAACAGCATTCCCTGATGTCAGTGTCATCTGTCCATACAGGACATGTTCTCAGGCATGGTATGTAAATTGTGAGTCACATGTGAAGGCACCACAGGTGGTGCAGGTGTCCATTGGGGAAAATGGTAGAGGTGCACTGTCTGCATGTACGTGCATATTAGACAGATAGGGAGGGTGACATGCCCTCTGTAGCCCACTGCTATCACTGCATAGCTACTATCAGTGGCCAATATGCAGTGCACTACCCACATATTGGCTGCTGCCTAGGCATGTGTGTTCATATGACACATGGGTTGAGTGTGTGCTCTGGGTGATAGTGGGGTTGCTAACTTGGATTGGCTGGCCTTGATGTCACATGTATGGGTATGGCTTTGCACCCCAGCATCCCAGATAATTCACATCTGTTATCCCTGTATGGTTGACATTGTGATATATTGTAGGGCCACCATAAACGATATTAGCAAAACCCCCTCCACATTGCCCACAGTTGTCACACACCCACCTCTACACAGGATACAAGTTTCAAACACACACACTTGCCATTTCTGGGAGTAGAACCCCTACCTAACTACTTTATTACACTACAGCACTATGCAGTTATAGTACATGCCACTGACATTACTGTAGTACTATTTCCCCAAAGGCGTATTTCACAGTGAATGACATCAGCAGGTTTACCAAAGTAGGGCATTTCAATTGTACTGCAAGTGATTAGCCTAAAATGCATTGCTCCCTACACAGACAGTGAGACACACACAAAACATCCACAACTGACATGTATGGGTACAGAGCCCCTGACCTAGGTCTATATCACACTACAGCACAGAGCTGTTATAGGCTGCCCCATTAGGATTGCTCAAGAGTTTTCTCCCCAAAGTTTTACTTCTCAATGAATGACATCAGCAGGATTGGCAATGTAGGGTATTTGAAATGTACTGCAAGTGATTAGTCTATGATGCATTGTTCCATGCACAGACATTGCGACACAGACAAAACATCCAGAACTACCATGAGTGGAGATGGAACCCTACCACAGTTCTAAATCACACTACAGCAGTACGCAGTTACAGGATGCCCTACAGAGATTACTGGGCTATGACATTCCCACAGGTGTATTTCTAGGTGAGTGACATCAGCAGCCTTGCCAAAGTTGAGTATATGAATTCTAAGGAGTGTGAGTAACCTAAAAAGCATTGTTTGTTACTCAGTCACATACAGACAGAGACACAAAGACAGACAGATTCACATACACACTAGCCAAGTCTGGGGTGAGAACACCTACTGAACTACTTTATCACACTACAACAGTACGCAGTTACAGGACATGCTACAGGGATTACTGAGCTTTTACTTTCTCAGAGTTGTATTTCCAGGTGAGTGACATCAGCAGCCTTGCCAAAGTCGAGTATGTGTATTGTACGGGGTGTGAGTGGCTTAAAAAGTATTGCTCTCTACTCAATCAGATACATACACAAACACACACACAGTTGCCAGGTCTGGGGTTAGAACACCTACCTCATTATTTTACTACACTACAGCAGTACACAATTACAAGACGTGCTGTGGAGATTACTGGGTTAGAATTTCCCCAGAGGTGTATTTCTAGGTGAGTGACATCAGCAGCCTTGCCAAACTCGAGTTTGTGTATTGTACAGGGTGTGAGTTGCCTAAAAAGCATTGCTCTTTACTCAGTCAAACATACACACATAGTCACACACCAACACACACACACACACACACACACACACACACACACACACACACACACACACACACACACACACACACACAGTTGCCATGTCTGGAGTTAGAATACCTATCTGATTACTTTATCACACTACAGCAGTACGCAGTTACAAGACATGCTATGGAGATTACTGGGCTATGAATTCCCCAGAGGTGTATTTCTAGGTGAGAGACATCAGCAGCCTTGCCAAATTCGAATATGTGTATTGTACGGGGTGTGAGTGACCTAAAAATGTATTGCTCTCTACACAGTCAAACACGCACACACAGTTGCCAAGTCTGGGGTTAAAACACCTACTTAACTACTTTATCACACTTCAGCAGTATGCAGTTATAGGATGCGCTACAGAGCTTACTAGGCTATTATTTCCCCAGAGGTGTATTTCTAGGTGAGTGACATCAGCAGCCTTGCCAAAGTCGAGTATGTGTATTATACGGGGTATGAGTGGCCTAAAAAGCATTGCTGTCTATGCAGTCAGACACACACAATTGCCAGGTCTGAGGTTAGAACACCTACCTAACTACTTTTTTAAACTACAGCAGTACGCAGCTGCAAGATGCACTATGGAGATTACTGGGTATGCTTTCCCCAAAGGTGTATTTCTAGGTGTGTGACATCTGCAGCCTTGCCAATGCCATGTATATGAACTGTACTGTGTGTGAGAAGCCTAGAAAGTATTTCTCTCTATACAGGCAGAGACTGAGACACGCACACATACACACACTCACACAGTTGCCAAGTCTGGGGTTAGGACTTCTACCTAACTAGTTTATCAGTACAGCAGTACACAGTTATGGGACACCCCATGGGGATTACTGAGCTACAGCTCCCCCAAAGGTGTATTTAACATTGGATGACCTCAGCAGGCTTGTCATGATACTGCTATGGGGAGGGCAGTGTGTGCATGGGCCGTAACCCATTCATGTAGAGGTTGACATGCCACATGCGGGCACATACGGGGTCATATGCCACAGGTATGTGTATACAGCTACTAGATGACAACTTCCTTGTACAGTCATGTTGCACAGCTGGCACGTGCAACATGCCATCATGCTTACAGATACTAGTGGCTAGTATCTGCAGTGAGTGATGCCTGCACTTCATGTGTTTGGGGCCCTTTGGCTGTGTTCTGAGTGGGACAGGCCAGATGGCTCCTTGTCACGGTCACCCTCTTCAACACATCTATGTCCATCTACCTTTGGCTTATTACAGTGTGTTGTCCTTACATATACGTCTGTATTCCTATCCACTGTTTTTGCAAGGCAGGAGTGGTGCATACTGACATGTGTCTGCACTGAGAACTGCAACTACCAGATATGTCTGGTCCACTGTTGTTTGCTGACATAGCCTTCTTATATTCAAGTGTGTGAGCATGCCCAGTATGGCCATCTATATTGCATGTGTGGCTCAAGTCCAGGTGGTTTGTACTGCGGTGCTGACCTTTGTGTTGTACACTGACAGATAGCACGCTGTGTCTGCAGGGTATATATCAGTCATTTGGCATTGACTGTTGCTACATTTCTGCATAGTGGGGGGGAGACCAAACTGTTTCTACATGTCTACACAAGGATGGGAGGGGGAACACCTGACTGTTATTATAAGTGTACATAGGATGGTGGGGCACACCTTACACTTTTACACAGTTGCTAGGACTATACTGGTATGTCAGGTACACCATTTCAGTCTGTAGTTTTACCTATCATGCTGGCTAGAGACATACCAGTGTACTACAGATCGTAGCTTTCACTACCTACATATTAGTTTCTGACTTCCTAGCCTTCACAACTTACAGCCAACTGGTGGCCTGCTGTAGTCTGTCTGTGTAGGGCTGGGGTAGGGGTTACCCATGGGGCTCATTCAGAAGCCATAGTACAGCATTTGTTTGTGTTTGTCTACACCTATCCTGCTGGCTGTAACTGTTGTTGGGCATGTGCCCTGCCCCCCGACTGGCATGTGTGAGTCACTTACCTTGTGGGTGTCCCAGTACTGAGGGTGGTGATGCAGGGCTGCCTATGTTGGATACACATAGTACACCCCTATACATGGTTTAGCACAGGTAGTGTCATTTTTGGCATCCCTTTTACTGTATGTGCGAGTCAGAGAGAGGTGTCATTCCCTGAGTTCCTACTGTTTCAGTGCATGTGCTATGTGTTGCCTCTTTGCCAAGGCCAGGGCATACTGGGCATGCCTCCTTCTGCCTACTGGGGCAGGCTCAGGTTGCTCCTCCTCCTCCGAGTTACTCCACACCTGTGCAGGCCTTGGCACTGGTAGGGGGTTGTGTGGCCCTTGCTCATGCTGTTCCTGCTGCAGCTGTTTCCACAGGATCATATTGTGTAGCATGGCACATACAAGGACAATTTGGGTACATGTAGTTGGTGAGTACTGCAAGGCTCCACTGGATGTGTCCAGGTACCGGAACTGTGACTTGAGCATCCCACTCACATGCTCTATTATGATTTGTGTTTGTGCGTGTGCATCATTATGGAGTTCATGTTCGGGTGTGTGCGCATTTTTGATGGATGTCATCAGCCATGGCTCCAGTGCGTATCTAGCATCCCCCACTAGGTGACCATGTGGGATGTCCCCATTGGCAAATGTCTGGTACAGCTGCATCAGATGACAGATATGGGAATCATGGTAGCTTCCAGAGTAGCCAGCACACACATTCATTATTATGCCCTGGATATCACACATGACCTGGCAGTTGACGGAGGAGAAGCCCTTGTGGTTGATGTAGACCCTACCCCGTTCACCTGGTGGTGTTTTAATGCATATGTGCATGCAGTCTATTGCACCCACTTCCTCAGAGTATTTGCTATTTGGTGGAAGAGATGCGTATTGCTGGCCTGCTTGCTCACCGACATGTGCTGACATGGCATCCTGGAACTGGTGGAGTACCCTGGATGCTGATGCCTGTGAAATCCCCATCATATCCCCAGTTGGCCTTTGGAAGGTACCGGTAGCTAGTATTCTTAGGCCTACACATACCTTGGTATCCACTGGGATGGGTTCCCCTCTGTTAGTTCTGTGTGTGAGGCATGGCCGGCATAGCTCAACAATTTGCTGTAGGAGGTCCCTGTCCACCCTATAGTGCTCCACTATCTCCAGCTCATGTAGCCCTTGGTAGGTTACCATGGGGCTGTACACTCTTCGCTGTCTCCTCACTGTGGGTTGCTCAGCAGCATTCACATCTTCACCACCCTCAACCTCTTGCACATGCTGGTTTATGATAGCAAAAGCAGCCCCTAACATTTTTTCTCTTGCTTTTGTTTTGTAAAATGTCCCCATCTGTATACACCGGTGGTGCAGAGTTTTTGGGAAAAACAAGGGGAAAGTTGTTTGCATAGTTTATAGTGGTGTGCTGGGCTGGGCTGGTCTGCTGCCTGTTTAAATTGGCTGATTCTGATACATTTCACCTGTCAGCTAAGCTAGTTCTCCTCGATTACCTTCCTAATGCTGTTTTCCCTTCCCATTGCCTGCCTGTTTAAGCCTGTGTGTGCACCGGACAAACAGAATGCTCATATGTGCACAGAGCTGCTTTTTCCTGGTTTAACTTCCTTTTTCTTCCTGTAAAACCTGGTGTGCGGCACGCACACCCGCTTACACTTTGTAAAGTGTGCTAGGCAGGGTTAGACACACCCCTAGCTTAGCTGTGCTAACCTAGGAGCAATCCCGGTCCACAGGTCTCCAATCCGCTTACAGTATGCCTGAGACACACCCCCATGATGTCACCTATATCCTAGTCTTGCACCCAGCTATTTATACTCTTACACTCTTGGGACCTGCCTCACACCCTGGGAATATCTGGAATTCACTAACCTTTCCCTCATTTGCATAGGATTGCCTGCTAATGCATAGTTACATGTCCCACACTGAGCCTCCCCCCTTAGCAACCACTACTCACTGGCCAGGTTTTCTTTTGCCTGCCATTGACTTGCATGGCAGAATACTGATTTTTGTTGGAATGATCATTTTCAGTTTATTTTCTTATTTTCTCCTCGATCCCGTTTGCGCGCCGCTGCCCTATACTTAAACAGCCGAGATCGGCAAAAAAAAAGCAAAAGTTGTTTTATTTATTTTTTAAACAGTTTGCAATGCCAATGGCCTTCTACTTGGCCATTGGCATGCTTCCTCAATAATATGCAGTCTTTATTTGGAGCTGTCATAGCTCCATTTTGGAATTTGCAGAAATGTACTCAGTTACTAACTGAGTATATTTCTGCAGATTGCTCTTGTATTGCACGGACTATTGCAAGCTTCCTGGATTGCAATATCACCTCATTTGCATGGATTTCTCCAGCAAATGAGGTGATCTGCATACCAGGGCTTAGTCCGTGTAAGATTAGTGCTGGAGCTCTCGTACACACCCCTGCTGGCTGTTCCTGGATCGCACGACTAACATATTGCCTGCGTGAGCTACTGCACTCATCTTGCACTCCGTGCAGGCTTTTGAGAATCAGGGGGAGTGTCATTAAAACAATGCTACAAAACACATTTCTAAACTTTAAAAACATCTTAATTTCCTCATCATGCTTAAATCATTTCATATTTAAATCTTAGTAAACTTTAAATATTTATATTTTCATTTAAACAAGGAGGAACTGTTGTGTTTGTTATGTGGTTGTACATCGCGTCTTAGGATGTTCAAGCAGAACCTCTCAGTCATCTTTCTAAAATGTTGTTAAAGAAGTTGTTGTAGCTGTATTAATTTAGGTTTAAGTCTGATAATACAGATGAAGAAAACCTAATTTTACTGTGGAATAAAGAATTATATGCTATCGGTCCTGTGGAGTATTTTTGGGTGTTTTGTTGTGGTTTGTTTAGCAATTTTGGAGGCCTGCCAATTCACTACATTGTTGTTTTTTGGGTAAATTACATGTCCCTGTACTAAGAGGTGGATAATAAAGATTGATGCCAGACCATGTCTAAGACCCTACAAATACAAATGGGGGCCTACCCATGCCAATGGATGTCTGATTATCTACGTCAGCAAATACAGAGTAAGCATGGTACCCAGTCCAGACAGTGACTAGCATAGGAGGCTATGGTGCAGTAAACCGGATGTCTAATCTGGTATGCACCTTGGAGATAGAGAGGGATGGGCTGAGATCCAGCCAAATCTGGGCCCATAACAAGACCTATACCATCTTTGGGTAATTAAGTAATAACCCACGCCTGGGTGTGGGTATTGCTGGATTTACCCACCGTTGGTGTGGTTTGGTAACAAGGTCGAAGCCCAAGTGGCTAAACAAAGACAACCGTGGGAAAATCCAGCATTACCCACACCCAGAAGTGTTTATTGCTATTATACAATAACATTATTTAAGAAAAAAAAAACTTTTCTTAAATAATGGCATTGTATAATGCCTCCTTGCTACCCTTCCGCAACTGTCCAGTATTATGCAGCAGTTCTGAAGTGCTGCGCATGCGTATGGTTACGCAATACATCAGAGCTGTGTGTGGAAGCAACAGAGAAAGGAAGATCTCTGTTGCTTTTTAAAAGGTGTCTCGTTATGTTAAACGAGTTTAACACAGTGAGATATCTTAAAAAAAAAGCAACGGAGATCTTCCTTTCTTTGTTGCTTTTTTTAAAGCTGTCTCGCTATGTTAAACAAGTTTTTACCAATTGCAGTAGCGAATGGCTGATTTATTTAGCTGCATGCAGCTGTGGCACCTTCTACATAGGTCAAACTTCATGGCCACTTAGACTGAGAATTTCTGAATACACTAGTGACATGAGGAATAAAAAAACAAGTAGTGCTTTATTTAAACATTTTACAAAACATTTATCTGCCAAGTTCCGTTTCATGGTCATAGACATTATAAAAGGGAATAAATCCAACAAAGCAGGATGGCATTCAATTCTTGATACAAAGGAAAATAATTGGATTGTTAAACTGGGTGGTTTATTCCCACCTGGATTAAATGAGCAATTTTGATTACCCTATCACAGGTCTGATTCAATTAAAATACATCTATAAAAGATTACTTTCAATGAATTTCAGTCACACTGAGGAAGGCTGTGGTGTATACCAGCTGAAACCAGTTTGTTTTTTCATTAAATAAACATTATTTCAGTCTCACAGTTTGCTGGCTCATCTTTTGGCTTTTGGATTTCATATTACTGGAGCCGTGCAACTGCCTTTCGTGCAGGGGGATTCCTTTGATGTAACACTGACTTTTCTCATTCCTTGCTGGGGGTGTGTGAGACTGGTGTGAGCTGCATGTCTTATCTGCAGCTCACAGTAAAAGAACTACAATTTGCTGTTTGAAAGTTGGATTTATCCATTTTTCTACAACTTGGCCACATATTTGGTTTTTCAGTGATTAACAACAGTCCAGGTTGTTTGTTTGGCAGAAGAACCGCTTTGTTATATCAGGCAGTCTAGCAGCAGAAGGAGAAATTAAGTCTACACAAGCCTTCAAATTTTTCACTATTGCTATGTATGCTTCTACATCTATGGATGCTTTCTGACTTTGGGTAAATAAAAAAGCCTTTGAGGCATCTGGCTACATTATTTCAAGTACGCTTTTGGTTGCTAAACTAAGGGTTAATAAGGGGCATCTTTTCAGTCCATTCATAACCTTTTTCAATTGCTGTTTTTTATTATGTACTGTGCTGCTCATGTTTGGGACTAAAACGACCACATGTGGTTATGTTTCATACGATTTTTTAAGCACTTGGGTCACTTTGTGTATATGCGTATACGTTTTGGTGCATACCAGTTCTGACTGTCCTTCTGGCTTCCCGGCTGCCATTTTAGCATCGCAACCAGCAGTCAGTACAAGAACGGAGCTACTTTTGGTACGAAGGGCTTCTTTGAAGATAATAGATCATATACGTGTGACTAACCAACACTCTAGCTTTATTACATCGGGATTAAGGGATCTGTTTGGACTATATATGAGGAATGTTTATGCTGTGAGATACGAGGATCTGGATGACATGTTTGGGACTTTTTATGTCAAAGTACAGTCTGTTTCAAAAATTTTGGACATATAGCAACAGGGAATTGTTGTCGCTAAATTATATGTCATTTTTGAAGTGTTTTCACTGAAATAATGTCTGCTCATAATTATTTTTTGCGTTTTTGTATCACAATATACATATAGTCGCAAGAAATTATACTCTTCTAGGGCAGTTAGATATGCAATGACTATTTTTTGAAGTGCTTAAAACCAAACTGAACTGTTAATCTAGTTTAGTTAAATTTTTAGATAGTATGTAAGGAATCTGCAATTGTTTTTCTTTCATATATCTGTGTTTTAGGATTTAGATTACTTATTACATTATATGCTTGATTTTTTTATAGCAGGATCCCAGCTTGATAACAACAGCACACATACACACAAATACATTTTTCTCTTGTTAGATTTAGGCAAGCATTATCCCCATGTGTGTCATGGTTTAATATGCAAATTGATGAAGAGACCAAACTTTTGGTATCTATCAATGTGGTTACTGGCATTAATAATTTTTTGTTGGATGTCCCCCAGGCTTTAAAGGCTTAATTATTTTCCTTTTATAACAGTGGATGCCAGTTCTTGGACAGTGGTTATTTACAATTGTTTGTGGTATGCCCTATCTCCAGATTTCCAATTGGCTCCTCAGCTGACTGACCATTTTTATTTTGTTATTCATGACCAGATTCTCTGATCTGCATTGTGGTATTTCATATATTGGGTTGATTAATATTCAGGCCAACACATTATACCATATGGACCATAGGCCAGCTATGTATATGGCAGCCAGATTTGGAATGGACGTAGCATTGTTCTGAAAACCACTAAGTGGGTCATAAGACCAAATCTGAAAACTGGGTTCAAGGAAAGCACAAGGGATACTATTGTTCATTCTATTATTAATACAAGTATTAAGTACCAATTGGAATAATATGGCTTAGCATTGTCATTGCATTTGGCAAGGGCTAATTTTGCCATTAAACATTTGCATACATAGATATTTGAAGGATTTACTAAGTAGATCTATAATAAGTGTCTAAGGATTCACAAATTAATTTTTATAGGTTGTTGGTTGGTCTATATTAATACCTATTATCAATATAGAAGTTTTTTCAAGGTATATTTTTTACCATAATGGAACTAACAAAAATATTAATGGGTTTGTCAGCTGATAGGGAGGACTTGGGAGTTTTTGGACAGGGTAGTACAAACAATAATGATCCAAATGGGGTTACCCTAGGCTCGGAATCCAGTTGTGGCTTATGTTTTGATAAACTACAAAAGAGCATGAGATCTCTCAGGTCCCATGTCTGGCATTCCAAACTCTTTAAAGCATATATGGCCAAAGTGATCACACCAAGGGGACTACGGATTAAAACACAACCATTAGTTAATGAGGCTTATAATGAATTGAACAAACAATGGGTGGACATCCAACAACAAGCTACTATGGGTTTCGTTGAAGCCCTGGCTAAATTCCATGACAGAGTCATTGACCGACAAATTGTAGAAGTCACCAAGTTATGTTCTGAAGCACAGACATATGAAGGACAGCCCTTCTTTATTAGTAATATGAACAAATTAGCCAAATACCTATTTGGTCTTGAAGAACAATTAAAAAACAGGAAGATCAAAAAATTTCAAAGGGACCAGATGGATTATCAGCTTGGTAACCCTTTCAGTATTAGTAAACAGGTCAGATTTCAACAAGCACAAACTCGAACTCCCGAAAGAAAACAACCAAGGTCGATATTGAAAAAGTGACCTATCGACACAGGGTCATCTACTGATGATTTGTCTTCATACACAGATACAGACATGCAACATACACCAGACTCACCCACCCCTAAGAGGGCATACAGTTCGGCCCCTTTAGGCCCAAATACAAAAGAGCAGGCAGAAAACATGCCAGAAATAAACAACATAGATGGTCTTTTGAAACTAATAACACAAAAATAACCCAAAATGTTAATGTTCTGAATATATCTAATGAGATTTTGTCTACCACACAAATTGAACTTTTGAATAAAGGTTTAAATTTTATTCCTGGCTTCTTGGTTACTGAAGATCATTTAGCACAAGATGCAATGTCATTCTGTAGACTTATAAACCTTAGACTGCATTTTGAGGACTCTACTGACATTGGTGTGGATAATGAATTCATTTATCATAAATCTAGGTATATGCCTCCCATGAATCCCACATTACATCAGTTTCAAAGTAGTGTTCTCAAAGATCAACACTATCATAAGGGTGAATTTACTTATAAATGAAACAATCTTTCAAAGATCAAAAGAGATGCACTATTCGAACTACAAAACAACAAGGACATTGTCATTCTTTCTGCTGATAAAGGTGGGGCTGTAGTGGTAATGAATTGGCTTCAATACGATGCAGAAGCAAAAAGACAACTTCAGGACAGGTGGTATTATCTTGAGATGCCCCTGGACCCCACCTTTAAGTTTAAAAAACAGACAGATGATTTCTTATTACTAGCTAAGGAAGACGGTATCATTAGTGATAAAGTCATGCAACGTCTTACCATCAAAGATCCCATGAGCCAGTATATTTATTTTTTGCCCAAAATACACAAGGATCCTGTTAAACCACCTGGGAGACCAGTTGTGTCTGGGAGAGGCTCTATTACTGAGCCATTGTCATTATTTCTTACTAAACAACTTAAACCTTTATTGAGGTGGGCCAGGTCACGTATACAAGACACTACTGAATTTCTCAAAATCGTCTCAAACACCCAACTTGAACCCGAAGGGTTGATGTGCACTCTAGATGTCAGTACCCTTTATACTAACATTCCTCATGCTGCTGGCTTAGAGGCCGTTGAATACTGGTTGGATAAATCAGAATTGTATCAGCCAGGATTCAATACTTTTTATTAGGCCTGACAAAGCATGTCCTAACTAACAATGTCTTTTTCTATCAGGGCACCTGCTATTGGCAAATTAAGGGGATGGCTATGGGGGCATCTTTTGCCCCCATTTATGCTGACCTTTTTATAGCCTTTATTGAGGAATAGCTTATCTATGATACAGGCCATAATTTATACCTGACAGAGATTGACATATGGAGGCGTTATTTGGATGATTGCTGGATGGTATGGAGGTTGGATGCGGAATATTTGTCTGAATTCATTGAATATTTAAATGAAAATAAATGGGGTTTACACTTCACAGTCAACTTTGACGCAAACACAATCACTTTTCTTGATGTTTCAATTTCTAGGAAATCAGATCACACTTTATGTACTGAAGTTTTCCGGAAGTATCCCCAATATAACACCCTCCTCCATGCATTCAGCTTTCATCCACCCCATATAATAAGAAATATCCCCAAATCCCAGTACATTAGAATGAGATGTACTTGTTCCAAGGATTCCAATTTTCAGGAATACAGACAGGAACTGACTCGCAGATTCAGGGATAGGGGCTATCAGATGGGACATGTCCTACAGGCCAGCAACTGGGCCAATAAACTTAAAAGAGAAGACCTTTTGGAATATAAACAACATAAGCAGCATAGGCTGTCACCTATCAGGTTAGTGACTACTTATGGTAGGAATTCCGATTTGTTAATCAACAGTGTACAAAGACACTGGAATATTCTACAGAGTGATCACAACCTAACTAATGTTCTACCAGACAGATGCTATTTTTCATTTCGTAAGGGCAGAAATTTAGCTTCACACTTCAACCATTATAAACATTCACATTCCAGTACATCCTCTCAAGAAGTACAAACTACATTAATGGGTGAGGTGCTCACAGGATGCTACCCATGTGGTCATTGCACTCATTGCAAGAAGGTTTTTAAGTCCAAACAATTTACAAGTAAGAACTGTGGTACAGTTTACGACATTAACTTTTTTGCCAGTTGCAGTAGCGAATGGCTGATTTATTTAGCTACATTCAGCTGCGGCACCTTATACATAGGTCAACCTTCATGGCCACTTAGACTGAGAATTTCTGAATACACTAGTGACATGAGGAATAAAAAAACAAGTAGTGCTTTATTTAAACATTCTGCAAAAATTTTATCTGCCAAGTTCAGTTTCATGGTCATAGACATTATAAAAGGGAATAAATCCAACAAAGCAGGATGGCATTCCATTCTTGATACAAAGGAAAAGAAGTGGATTGTTAAACTGGGTTTTTTATTCCCACCTGGATTAAATAAACAATTTTGATTACCCTATCACAGGCTTGATTCAATTAAAATACATCTATAAAAGATTACTTTCAATGAATTTTAGTCACACTGAGGAAAGCTGAGGTGTATACCAGTCGAAACTGGTTTGTTTTTTCATTGAATAAACATTATTTCAGTCTCACAGTTTGTTGGCTCATCTTTTGGCTTTTGAACAAAAGGAAAACCTACAGGTGGATGCACTAGGGTATTATAGTCTCATATGTGTGTGATAAACTAGTTCATTAGCACTTAGACCTGTTCCGTTCCTAAACTGACATTTCATGGGCTCCAGCTAAGCCAAGGTTTGTATTTTGTGATTTTTATCTTATTTCTGTATAGAGAAATGGATGATTTCATGAAGGATAGAGCCACGCCTGCTTCCCTTTCAGTCTCTTCTTCAAGCATATGATGTAAAACAGACAAAACACCAATGGGGGTGCACAGTCTTCACATACCAGGGAAAGTAGACACTATGTTAAATCAACTTAGTCGTCTAATCTGTAGGGATGCGTTTGTCTAAATATGGACAGATATCGCATGCAGTATCTAAATGCTGTTCCTTCATATAAATGATAATCTGCATGTGGAATCTTATGACCACAGCCAGAATATGTTGTATATCCCACCTGTTCCATGCTACAGCTGTAACACACAAGCACATTTCCATATGTGTATAAACACACACACATACACACAAACACACATATACATGGGACCCCCTACTATACTAAAATGTACTTACCTATGTTGCTGATGTGGTGGTCTACAAATGGGATTGAGATAAAGAACACTAACACCAATTGACAAAACATAAAATAAAATGGAGTAGCAGCAGATGAAAAAAAAAAGAAGAAGAAAAAAAAATATATATATATATCTATATATATATATATATATATATATATATATATATATATATATACATATATACATACATACATACATACATACACCATGCAAAACTCATGCATGTATAAGGCCTATCAATTGCAACCATCCGGGGCTCAGCAGGGCATTACACCACATATGTGCCATCAGTACTACCTGCACTCCCTGTGTCCCTCATTTGTACTCACCTCCCTGTTACAGCCTACTAACTACATGTTACATATCCCTTTCTGCTGCCATTCTCACCCCTGAAAACTGTATGTTATGTGGTGAATTGTGTACTGCAACAAGGCCACCAATTTCATAGATTATTCTGCAAACTGTTCATTATGTGGTGATATGTGTATTGCCACAAGGCCACCAAGTACATAGAACATTAGTATAGAGCAACAAGAATATGTGGTGACTTCCAATATGTCATAATACCACTCTTTCATTTGTGTACATCTTGTCACATACCACCACATGGATACCTGCTCTCTTGACACCACTCACCCAATACCAACCCAGCAGGTAACTAAGATCTGAAAGCCAACTACTTCTAAAAGTAGAAAAGCCCACCTTACCTGCTGGTCAACTCCTCTACTCCTTCACTATCGCCAAATGTTGGAACTCACTTTCACCTTTTGTAAGAAACACAGGACTGCCACTACCTTCAAAAAATACTGAAAAAATCATCTCAACTCTTCCTGGCTATGTAGTTGCTCTATAACCAAACCTTCTTCTCCTTATATTATAACTTAATCCTATGCTTTTTGCTATTGCTGACTGATGATATTTTCTCCATAATTATTATTTTTAAAACTTGTTGATATTGGTACAATAATGCTGATTACTATATCTCTTTGTATACTTCTCTTATTGAATTAATCTGGCAACCAACAACATTCCTGCTTTTATGTATATATTCTGTATATATTCATAGGTTCATAGATTCATAGGTTGGTACTAAGCTATCGGCCCCAGGGCCTATATAAGCCTAGCCATAATAATTCCCTGGATATTTCTTCCCACAATATTTACTTCCCTGGACCCCTGTCTAGCAGGACAACTGACATGATCCCCGGGGTGAATTTCCTATCTCCCATCCAATCATCAAGGTTCCTTTTGAAGAGGGCCAAAGAGGCACTCTGCTTGACATGTATGGGCAGTCTATTCCAGGGTATGGGGAGTCTCTGGGTCAGGAACCTATCCCTCTAGCATGTTTTGTTCATTCTGATGACAAGGTTTAGAACAAAACCTGTGCGGCTCTGAGAGATTGGAGGTTCCTTAAGTGGAGCATATTCAACAGCTCAGGGTTTGACATGGCCTTGTATGTTAAGCAGAGATCGCCTCTGAGTAGACGATATGCCACAGAATATAGCTGGAGTTTTTTTAGATGGTCAGCATATGGCATCTGCTTTATGCCTGTGATTCTTTTAGTGAGGCATTTCTGTGGCCTTTCCAGCTGTTGCAGATGTCTTATGAGGTACATACCAATGGGGCGTTATACTCTATAATGGGTATAATGAGGGATGAGTACAGTGGGACAATAACCTCCTTTTTTCTGGATGAAAAGCCCTTAGTGATGAGGTGTGCCACATAGAAGGATTTCTTGACTGTTGTGGCAATGTGGCTATCGAAGGTGAGACCACTGTCCTTCTGTGTCCCTAAGTCTCTCATCACACTTTCGGTGTTTAGTGTACTGCCACCTATGTGGTAATTCATGGGTACATGGTTTTTCCCAAAGGGGATAACTATACATTTCTTGGCATTAATCTTGAGCCTATGGCTCTGGCACCAAGCATCTGTTTCTGTAAGGTCCTTTTGTAGAATATCCACATTATTTGGGGATTCAGTAGTGACTCCCAGTTTGCAGTCATCTGCAATCTTTATTAGCCAGAGTCCCTTAGTGTTGGCCTGTACTTCAGAGAAGCAGATGCCAAACAAAAGAGGTCCCAGGACTGAACCCTGAGGTACTCCACTTGTCACTTGTCTGGAGCTGGATTTGGAGTTGGCTACTTTTACAGTCTGGGTTCTGTCAGTAAGCCAGTTGGCAATCCATCGAGTGATGTAGGGATTTATGCCCAGCTTAGTAAGTTTATCTATGATTCCAGAGAGGGGGATTGTGCTGAAGGCCTTGGCAAGGTCCAGATAGGCTGTGTGGACCGCCTTCCCCTCGTCCACAGCTCTGGAGACTGATTTGAAGAAGTCAATCAGGTTCAGGAGACAAGATCAGCCCTTCACGAACCCAAATTGGGTGGGGTTCAGTGTTTGAAGGTTGCCAATGTCTTTGTTTATAAGTTCCATGATAATGCGTTCCATGCCCTTGCAGATCAGGCTCATCAGACTGATGGGACAGTAGTTCCCAGGATACAAGGTGGATCTCCCCTTGTGGAGTGGGATAACTGTAGCTGTGTGCCACTCAGTGGGCATGAAGCCTGAGGTGAGGTATGATTAAACATGACACTTAGGTGAGGTGCCAGTTCATTTTGTAGTTTATGTAGTACACAGCTCAGGATGTCATTTGGTCCCATGGATGCTGCATTCTTAGCTTTGGAGAGTGCAGTTTCTACCTGTGTGGCCATGATTACTGGAATTTGGCAATTTTTTGGTATTGAGATGGGCCCTTTAGGGGGTGAGAGGGGGGTAAAATTGGCACTAAATCGATCTGCCAGGATATTGTCAATATCCTTGAGATCAGTATATTTAATGCCATTCTGTTGTAGCTCAAAACAGATCTGAGCATTGCCATTTAGATTCTTGACATAACAATAGAATGCCTTGTGGTTGTCTTTGGAATCTTTGGCAATTTTCGTAACTAGCTTTTGAGGATTTTATGCGGGATCTCAGCTTCTTACTGAGGCTGTTAATGGAGTTTTTTGCATCCTGTGATTCTCCTCTTTACTGCAACAGTTTCTTCCTTCTGTTGTATAGTTTGTTTATGGCAGGGGACCACCAGATTGGCTTCATTTTTTTGGAGGAGAGCATCTTGGTTCTATTTGGGATGGCATGATTCATGCACGAGTGGATGTGCTCATACAGTGCCTAAGTGTAGGATTCAGCAGTCGAACGTTCAGATCCCGTGTGCATGGGTGCGATGAAGTTTGTCACTTCTGACTTGAGTAGCATGAAGTTGGCTTTGGAGAAGTTTTTTACGGAGGTTTCCTTACTGGGGGGGTGAGGGTGGGATGTGGATATCAAGGGTGATTTGCTTATGGTCAGACCTGACCATTGAGGGGGTGACCACTGGTGTGAAGCATCTATTTCCCATGTTGGTAATGACCAGGTCTAGGATATTGGAGCCCCTGGTGGGACAATGGATTAGTTGATCCAGGGCGCTGGAATGTATGAATTCCAAGAACCGTTGGGAAAAGGTGTTGGTCCCCAAGTAGTTTTCCCAGTTAATAGCATGGTAGTTGAAATCACCTAGTATTAGGGTGTTTGGTTGTATCTTAATATTTTCCAGTATGTTTAGAAAGGTGTAGTGAAAATCTTGGGGCATGGTGGGGGATCTCTAGTAAGCTATAGTTTGGATCGCAATCTTACCTAGAGTTAGTTGCACTTGGAGAATTTCAGATGCATTGTGCTGGGCATCTAGCCTGGAGGTGTGAATATCCTTGGTGAATATGGACACAACTCCACCTTTAGTGTTCCCGTCTTGGTTTGGTGGCTGAAAAGTGTGGTAAGAGTTGTAGCCTGGTATTGCAGGGGTGCTCTCTGGAGCCTTGAACCAGGTCTCAGTTACTGCACAGATATCGATGTTCTCCATTTTTAGGAGTGCCTCGAGAGAGTGCATTTTGAGGTTTAAACTTCTAGCATTGAGTAGCATTACCTTCAGATTTTGCATGCTTGTATCTGTTACAGTGTTAATTTTGTCCTTTGAACCTTGCCTAAAAAAGGCACTATAGGGGTGGCAAGAGCTTTAGCCAGTAACCTGAATCCCAGGGGTGACAGGTGCAGACCATCTCTGGCAAAGCATCATGGTTTGTTGATCATGTCTTCCCAGGCAGACAGATACTGGATCCCCTTTGAATGACACCAGAAGCTTAGCCAATTGTTGAAGTCAATTATTTTGTCCTTATACTGTGGTATCATTCTGGGTGAAGGCAGGATGCTACTCAGGGCTAGGGTCATACCTGCCTGGGCCACATGATCTTAGAGCTCTTCCATGTCTCTTTTCATGTAGTCCAGGGAGGTACATTTCAAGTCATTCACTCCAACATGGACAATGACAGAGTCATATTTCTACTTGTTGTGGAGTGACTTGAGTGCATGCATTATGTGGCGGATCCTGGCACCCGACAGGCAGCTCACTGTAATTTTCACCTTGTTCAGTCTGGTGCGTGGGACATCAGTGTGCCTGACTATAGAGTCACCTATGATTAAAGTGTTGGGTACATTGTCTTGCCTTAGGGGCTGTTGTTGGGTGGCACACTGGTGTTGTGCGCTATGTGTCACTTTCATTGTGACTGTTGTCTGCGTTTTAACTTCGGAAGTCCTTGCTGCTTGGGCAGGTTAATGTTAAGGGCCTCTGCATATGTGAGTTTAATGTTGCTATGTGTGGGTGTTGATGGTGTGGGTTTTGAAGGGCTATGTGTTGCTTGAGGTGTAGTGCAGGTGTTAACCTTCTCCTCTTGACTGTCTAGCACAATCTTGGCTGGACAGAGCTTTGCTTCCAGTTTGGCTATGTAAGTGCTTCTATCGCACGTTGTAGTGTTGGATGGTAGGAGGAGAGGGTTGTCTGTGTACATGAGGCAGTTGCTGGATTGCCCCAGTATGCCCAGATTCACCAGGTGGACAGGAGAAATCACCGGAAGCTGACCCCTGGACATGCCTGTTTAGGTGCTTTTTTGTAAAGTACAAGAGCTGTTTTTCCTTACCTTTGCAAGGTACTTTGCAATTATAGACTATTTAGTGCCTATGATTAATTTCTCCTTATTGACAAGGAGAGTTGAGTGTTTGTATCAGGTTCAGGCTTCCTAGTGCTTTCCAGCAGGTTCTAGAGCAAGTGCTAGTCATGGGGGTTCAGATTTTAGTGCTACTACTGAGAAACAAGCTAGTTCTAAGGGAAAATTTGAAGAGCAGACTTTCCGGCACCTGGAATAGTTTAACCGTAGCACTGCAGTGCTGCACTATGCATAAAATGCGCAAACACATGCATTTTCAAGCCAAAAAGTTGAAAGGGATAGAAATCAGCCCAAAAAGGCTAATAAAATTACAATTTCAGAGCTGGAAACCACTCCTCTAGTGTTAGATAGGCAGTACAATGCTCACCTCTCGTAATGGTAAGCAGTAGGACTTCCCTCTACCACAGCAAGGTCTGGATAGCTCTGAACACAGAAAATAAAGACCTGAGACAAGCAAAGCCTGGAATCTGGACTATACCGGCTAGGAAAGGTAAGAAACAAGCAAGCAAGGTAGTTTTTTTTTTTGGTTAAAACAGGCTAAACAATGCAATAATACAGTAAATAATACACATAAAATATTACTGTAATCACTATCTATAACACTGTATCTGCTTTTTTACCAATCAATGTTTAATATTTTCTGCATCTATGTTCTTGCTGGAGCTTTTCTCCCTGAGTCTCCACTGAAAATGGGCTCTTTTACACACAGTGGACTTTCCCGGTAAACAAATGTGATAAATAAAATAAATAGATAATGTTTGTATGTAGGATCTCAAGTGACAACAGTACTTTTGGCTCCTCAGTGATTAGCCTACTATCCCTTTATACAATATATATTTATATGGGTTCAGTTAGTTTGGCTGACAAGGAGTTTGGTTGATACGTGCTTAGTCGACTGCATTTGGACAACTATACAGATAGTCGACAGGTGTGTGTGATCAACAATCCCCAGGTAGAGGATATTCCCTTTGCTCAAGATTGTGTGATCATGGAGTTATATATTCAATTAGCAAGGATTGTGGGAGGGCAGTCTTCAACACATGGGGAGAATGTTTTTATGTTTTTTAAAGAAGTAATATTTGTATGCCTCAGTGCAGGTGTACTTAGTGTTCAATGTTTCTGTGTTTGACGCAGAGTTGTTTACCTTCATTATGTTGACATTTGTCTTAGTCAGCCAACAAAGGTAAATCATAATATATATATATATATATATATATATATATATATATATATATATATATATATATATATATATATATACTGGCAAAAAAAAATTATACAGCTGTATGAAACAACAACACCAGAACCAGTAATTGAGCGTTCTTTCATTGTTTTAATATATAAGAACTTCTTCATCAATTCATTAGACTCTCCAGACTGCTTAGCATGGATACTACTTTTTATGCTGAGATGGACTTTTTGTGTATTCTGCTACCCTAAGGATCTTGTGTATAACGTGGCTCAGGAAGTGGCTAGAGACAGACACAATAAATTCCAGCCCATTCTTCACTGTGGTTTTTCTTCTAAACAAAACAATACTGCTGTTTTCCAGACAGGACACTGAGTTTCCCGATACCTATTTGCAGGGATATGAAATGTATCAGGGATGTCATCTCTCACAACTAGAACATTGTTACTATTTCACAGAATTTGTCTAACTTGTTAGGGGATTCACCATTGTTTGCATATAAAAAGACTAAAATAATTAGAAATTCACTTGAGAACAGAGACTCAGCACTGGTGTTAGTTTTTGTTAGTAACATTACTGACCTACCTGACATGTTTGAGTGTAGCAAATGTGTTTGTTGCAAGTTTATTTTCAAAGGGAACTGCTACACTTTTGTACGCAATAACTGCAAAGTCACATTTGCCCATCATTTTGACTGTTCATCCACTAATGTGGTTTATGCTGCAGTTTGTAATTTTTGTCATTTCTATGTGGGAAAGACTTGCAGGAAACTGTCAGACAGAATAAAAGAACATTGTGGGGCTATCAGGAGTTCTGACTCTCGAAATGCACTAGCTAGGCATTCGCTAACTTGTACTAATTTTGAAAATTTCTATTTTTAATATTAGAACAAGTAGAACTGTTTTTTGTTGACTATGTTACTCTTCTGGAGGTTAGGGAACTCAAATGACAACTTTTGCTGGGAGTGGATTCAGATCCTGCTTTGAATGATAATATCAATTTAAAATGTGCTTTGAAATGGCTTACCTGAGTTCAAATGACAGATTCACTTTTCACTAGTTTGCTGTATGCTGTATGTTGTACATGATTTTTCAGGTCACTTCAAGAAGGATAGGGTTATTTCCTTGGCTGTTACTGTTTTACTGCTTTATTGCCATATGACACGTAATATATATTTACGGATTTTCTTTGCACCTTCTTATTTCTGAAGAAGTTCTTACATATTAAAAGAACTAAAGCATGCTCAATTACTGGTTCTGGTGTTGTTTCATATAGCTATAGCAGTTTTTTTGCCAGTGTAAGCTTCTTTCTTTGTTTTGCAGCTTGTCGGTTTTATTTGTGTATATATATATATATATATATATATATATATATATATATATATATATATTCATTGTGGAAAGAACAGCATCTGCGGTGGTGCAGCGGTAGCATTGTTGCCTCACAGCAAGAGGTTTTCCTGTTCAATTTTCAGCTGGAGTGCGTGGAGTACCTTCTGTGTGGAGTCTGCATGTCCTCCCCGTGGTTGGGTGGGCGTTCGAAAGACATGCATAAATGGGCGTGCCCTTGTTGAAGGTTGAATGTTGAGCTGGCACCTCAGCATTCATAAAAATCTACTGCTAATCATTAGCGGACCGGAGTTCCGCTGTGGCGACCCCTCACCGGGAAAAGCCGAAAGACAAACAACAAAAACAACATTCATTGTGGAAAGAAATTGGTATGTGACTACTGAGCATGACAAGCATGCTCATATATCCAACACACAGATCACTAGGGTTCCTATTAGATGACCGAAGACGCATTCTATCGATTGCATCTTGGTCGAATTTAAAACAATGAAAAGGCAAAATAGCGAAGCAGCTTTTAAGCAAATTCTTTCTCAGGGAAAGAATTTGCTTGGCCGCTTCCATTACTTTGCCATTTTCGGCACTGTAGTGTGATCTCAGAGTTGGTATATTTAAGTGTGGGGGGGTGAAGGGCACAGCCCCCCATTTTATGTATTCTTTCAAATTTCTTTTTTTTTCTTTTTTTTTTTTGGAACAGCGATTTTTTTTCCCTTGGAAAAAAAATTGCTGTTCTGAGCTTTCAAGATTGTAAGCTTTCGCTTACATGGGGTTGATTATTCATCTTCACTTTTTTAAGTGTTCAGTGATATAATATAGACCTGATCACTAGGATGGCCTTCAGCTGGTGCAGTGGCTGATAGTAATGTACAGCAACCACATGCAGATGTGACCATGCTTCTTTGTTTGTGGAAGTTTACTTGCAATCTCTTTTATACATAGGCACACCTCATACACATCCCACTGGCCTTATTGTCTGGCAATGCTATTCCATATGTGCTCACCCTAGGTTACAACATTTGCATCATAGTGACCAGTATAATGTCAGTGGACAGTTTGCATGAAGCCTGCTATTTATGGAAGAGACCCTTTGTAGCAATCTACACCATCTGTCCACAAATGGATATACCATTACCTGGTAAAGTGCCACAATCCCATGTATTCACTTCTACAGACACAGGCAGATATTAACATTGTACACCCAATTGCGATGGCTTAGTAGGGAACAACAGTTCAACCCTATTTTGTCACAAATCATATATCTGTATATTGTGATCATCTGTACACAGTTACAGCATTCTATCTGCCTTTACATTTATGGCATATATAGAAGAACAACTGTCTTAGAAGATGGGGTCAACTGTGTCATTTTAAGACATGTACCTTGTTGCCTGTATTGCTGAACTGTCCCAGGGCACAGGTAACTATGCATGTTTATGGCATCTGCCATAAGTGCATACTGATGAATGGCTGTGTCTATGTAGGGTATATATCCTATAGCTACATATTTTTTCTGTATCATTGACTCATGGGACATTGACATATAGCATGTTATTCACTGGAATGTCTTAGAGAGAGGATCATGCATCAGACCTCTGAAGACAGTAGTGGGACCATACAACAGTTTTTGCAGTGATGTTAATCTACCCTGGGTTACTCATGTTTCCCATAGCTACTCATTCAGAAATGACCTAGATGTCATGGCCTGGTCTCCCTCATGTGATCTGCTGAACAGCAGAGTTGCAGAGGTACTTAATCTGTCCTACCTACCAAGAAACACAATTATGCTTTAAACAACTGAAAATAAAATATTCAGATTTATTCATTTATCACATAACTGGGAACACCAGTGCAAAACAATATTCAGAGACAAATGGTTTCCAGGTGAGGACAGAGTTCATTATTTATTACACTCACTCCACTACAGACTTCTAAACAACTATTAATACCTTCTTTATACCCATTACAGTACGAGAAGTCCAGAAATCCTATTGCTTCGCAGACAGCTGTTTGCTCTGGAAGTAACAGAAAGAGCATTCCACAAGATAGCCTGTATGGCTTGGAACTTAGCATCTGACAAATTACACAGTCAGTACATTTTTGCAGTTTAGAATGCTTAATTAAAGGGCCTACCTCCAAAACAAATGTAACCGTAGTTAATTCAGAGACTGAGGGTGATCTTCATCCTACCAAAAATGATTTTGTGGTCAGAATGCATTCAGTGTCAGCCCTAATTTGTTTAGCCTAGCTTAAGTATTAATATGTAGTCATTGTAAACATGTACATACACTATATTTATTTTACTTATAGGGTTTCTAACTTTTTATTTTTTGTTTTCTTGCTATGTCATCTCAATAGCTTTCTCTCTGTTCTGTACTCTGTATTTTTCTTTATGGCTATCAAAACATAACCCAATATATATGAGTTAAATCCATTATCATACTGTTGTATAACGAGTGTTGTTATAAAACTGTAGGTGTCAGTTCTCCCTGGTCATGGCTAAAAGCAGTCTTCAGACCAGTTCACATACCAAAGATAAAAAAAAATTGAATAAACAAACAAACAAATTAATTAACTAGAGAACTAACTAGCTAACTAACTAAAATAGATAGGTCTACCACATTTTGTCTACACTTTACATTCACTGTTTAGCACAGGCCTGTATATGAAACCTCCTATGTAAAGCATTGCACACACCATAATTACAATTTAGCATTAATCCTGGTGTATTTCTCCCATGCTTTAGAGTTATTCTTAAGCACTTCCTGAATTTCTGTAAAATTCTGAATACCTTAATAATTGTCAATGAGCTGTTGACCCCTTCTTATGACTGATCTCAAGCCTATTAATTCCAGTTTTTCACAGTGTAGTGTTTTCTCAGTGATGTTAAGGACGGAAATTTGGAGAACACATACCTGTGGATTTCACATTAAGGATGCAGGTCTCAAATGTTGGTTTTAAGTCCAGGTTTTCTTCATTTAATAAGATCTTCAGCATTCTAATCTAAATTAATTTTACTTTAAAAGAGTCAAATTGAATGATTTGTGCTGGCTGTTTAATTACAAAACTTATGGCAGAATCGGTCAACTACTATTCCAAAGAATGGTAGTTTAGCCAGTGTATACAACTGATTATGATCTATCACACTGCATTCTTTTGAGTTTCATGAATGGAAAATACTCTAGTGAGCACTACCAAAACTGGTTCCAGTTTAGGTTTCTGTTGATTTTTCTGAGTTTAGGTTTTTATTTCTTTTTTCCAAATGCTTTCTCCCAATATTTTTCTTTCTGTGGTGTACTTTAGAAAGACTCATTAATTATATCCTTGTATATGTATGAGACCACTTTTATGGGTAGTGAGTGCTGGAACCATTTCTTAGGAATAGATGATGGAGAGGCATAAGTACTACAAATGTCAAGATAGCAGTTCTACAGTACTGAATCATATAATGTTTGTTGCTCTTTGATTTCCATTGTTTAACTATAAGTGAGCCCTTCGACATGAAGCACATATGGTCTTGTCCTTTACCTTGGGAAGAAGGAGCACTATATATTCCATGTCATGTATTTTCTCTTTATCCAGTGCTTCTACCTAGATGGAAAATGATAAGCACATCGATATACTGCATGTAGTTCACAGTACCACAGTTTTCTATTTTGGTACTTACTAGTTGATTACAAGCAATGAAATCTATTAAGTTGCTGTTTTTAATGCTTATCTCAAATCATGCTACTTTATTTGGCTGTTTTGGACTTGTTTGATTTGTTTTTCCTGTACTTTCTGTACCTCTTGTTATGGTCCTTGGCACTTACTCATTTAACATCTGCTAGCCATTGGTACAGAAACAGAGAGTCTCTCTGTACCCTGTGTAACTTAAAACTGAATAATAACTTGAGCAATGAAGTTCACCTATGGAAGAGAAAAGTGAACAACCAAAATCTGATTACTTTCCTCAATGACAGGGGCAGGGAGACTCTTATTCCTCCCTGGTGAAGGCTGGGAGTTAAGTTTCGGAAATGTATGCTCTCTGAATTAATAATATGCAGGGGCCCTATCAGGATATTCTAAGGCAGATAGCATATGCCAATATCCTATGATAGTACTGTAGGAAGAGTTAGGGACTTAGAAAAAAAAGATTTAATCACTTAAAGAGAAAATGACGTGAAAGATTTTTGTATCATTTAGCATTAATGAGATCAAACTTAATGGAACAGACATCAACAGAAAAATGTAGATTGACACACTAGACATTCCCTCCAGTACAGTTCTTTTGAGTGTGTACCTTTAACTCCCAATGGGTGTAACATGAGCCTTTAAAAATTAAGATATCACCTAACAGTACTAACAAATACTCTGACAGAAGTCAAATATCAATACAGTTGTGTTTGCTATCATGTATGCTTCAAAATAAAATATTCTGATACCATGTATTTAGCATGATTTTGGAATTAATGCAAATATGAACAAGCAATATTGGACACCTAGAGGTGCTGTAGGAGGTAACTACAGAAATGCCTGGAGGTGCACTTGACTGTAATGAGTATACTTGCATACATTCTTAAAATGTGTGCGTGTGTATCTGTGTTTGTATGTGGGCATAAGTGCGTATGAGATCAAGTGTGAGTGTATGTATGTGTATGAGCAAGTCTGCATACATGTGAATGTGGGTGCACGCATGTATGTGAGTATGTGTGAGTGAGTATGCGTGAGTGCATGAATGTGCTTGTGCATGTGTGTGCACGCGTGTGTGTGTGTGTGTGTGTGTGTGTGTGTGTGTGTGTGTGTGTGTGTGTGTGTGAATGTCTTCATGTGTGTTTGCTGGTATGTGCTTATTTACTGGTCCTTATTTATCTGCATAAGCTAATGTTGCATAAAATGTCCACAATTTTTATTATCTTTAGAAGTTAGAACTTGCTTATGTGAATAATATGGCATGTCTAAAGAAATAAACATTTATGTCATGCAGAGCTATGTTTAAATGCTTCAGTACAATAATATTTCTTCTAAGTGGAAAAAGAAATGGTCTTTCCTCAGTAGTGTTAATATCTTATAAGAGTATATTCATTTATTTGACAGTATACTCTGTTTTGAGACAGTAGTGGCTAAAAATGCTTTGGTTTCAAATATAATGGTGTACTTTGAAGTATCTTGTCCTACAGAAGCACTTGAAGAAACAGTCACTTCAGGCAAGCACTGCAAATTTCTGTCAGAATTGATGTATGTAGTATACCTGAAGGAAGGCAACAATTAATAAAAGAAGCTGAACTGAGCTGCATTAATCCCTCTTATATTTTTTCATTACCCTCTAGGGACTATACATCAGTACAGAAAATGTAGTGCATAGCTGTTGATAAGGCAGATGCTTTAAAAGCTTTTCTGTTTTACTTTTGGAAGCTTTTTAAAGTAATAACTTTTTTTTAAAAGGCACAGGCTACAGCCATACATTAATACCACCAACATATTGATATATCAGAGCCCAGTTCATCAATGAGGGCACCTTAATTCAATTTAATTTCCCTAAAGTGTGCTTGTCCTTACATAACACTGGTATGTTCTGTATCTTGGCAGTAGGAGCTTTATTGTGTTCAGGATTTGTAAGACAGAACTGTGTGCACAGAGCAGTTTTGCTGTATACCATGTTTACTGCTATAAAATAAATCCACTGATTTCTTTGTTCATACAGTAAACCATATTTACATTAAGCTTTATACAGCAGATCAAACTGATAATTCCAGCTCAGCTAAACTCCTGTTAATATAAACACATTCTCAATAGATCAGCGGTTTCTCAAAGGACCGTTACATTTCCAAAGGATAGGTAAGTTTGTCTGTGTTATGTGTTCTGTTAAAACTGAACTGAATGAGTAAAAGAGGTGAAAGTCTTGTAAGTACACAAAATAACTTGTGATGAGAAATGTCATTCTGTTTTCCACTCAGAACTGTGTTTAGAAGTTTACATCTTTCCAAATGTAGAACCCGACAAAAGATTATCTAGTTTAAACATGTCAGGGATTTTACTACTTTGAATGGTTGCCTTGTTGTATATAAGTAAAACATTGACACCAGCCATTTCCTTTATTTATCCTTTTGTTTTTCCACTATTGGAAACTATATGTAATTCATGTACACTATGGAACAGTTTATATTTAGTATTATTCAGCTACCTTTTTCATTTTCAACTCAGTTCACTATTCCATCTTCATTGGTAAAGAAATCCTTTTGGAGGCACCTTTTAATGAAGTTCTAAGATTATGCTGTTGTTTTCTTTACATGCATATCTTATAACAAAGCTTGAAAACTACTGAGTATCTAGAAGTTTGCCTGACATAACCTGATATCTGTATTTCTTATCAGCTCTAATAAAATCATTTAATAATGGCTTAAAAATAGGCAGACATATAAATTGTTTTACGCAGAATGGTTACTTCCTCCATAGTGTAGGTGGACATTGCATCACAAACTTAACAGTAAATTACCTACAATGTGTTATATATTTCAGACACAGTATTTCATAAAAAATAGGGGTCCAACTGTTTCTCAAGGGCCAATACAACACAAAACACAACGATATTCACCTTAATATATGCAGTATAAATTTTGTAACTTCACTATTTTCTTTATAAGAAACATTTGGACTTTCTCTATTTGCACATGGACAGTTGGAGTAAAGCCTACTTTGTTCCAGCCTATTTATTTCTTAGAAGCTGAGTGACAGGTAGATCTGTGGGATAGAACTTTACTCATGGTCCAAATATATTGGATTCAGAGGTTGCATCAGACTAGATTCAGAATTGTGGAATTAAAATCTAGAAAATAGTGGCCTAGCTGGATTGGGTAGCTTATCTGCCTCACAGTAGCAGAACCAAATTAGACTGATGTTATTGTTAATTATAAAAAGTGAAATTTCCAACTGCCTAAAAAATGAATTAATCAGGAACTGTAATTTAATTAGGACTATGTCACAGTGAACTGTTTATCAATAAAAAGTGATATAATGTGTCTCATGCAATGCAGGTATAAGTGTGGATGTGTATGAATGTGTTAAGTTTGATACTGGTAAAAATGGGGTACTAGTGCTGTATGGAGGGCATCATAGTATGCATGTTATGCTTCACTAGAATAATAGCAATGTTTGCATTTAACACAAATATAAAATGTTTTGCGATTACAGTCATAAAAGGCTGTGGGCTAGTATTAATACATAAAATGCCTCTTTCTGGTGGTCTAAGTGGTAAAAGTTGTGATACAGTTGTACAAATGTTTAGAGCTCCTGGGATGATAAAACATGTCTTTCTGTGTTTGCAGTGGGGCTGGAGAGTAATAACACAATTCTTAAATTTTAGATTAATCCAATTAAAAGTCAGCATTTGGCAATTACTAGGTACAATCGCTGTGTCTAGAACAAAATGTTAGTATTTGTAAGTTTCAGCAACAAGATTCCACCAGTTATTTGTTTAAAGTAAAAAATCACATTTTTTTTCATTTGTTCTGGTAGATGGCACTTTGGATCCCAAAATGTTTTTATATTCCAAGTGACTATATGCATCAGGATTAAGCAAAAAGCAGCTATGTTTAATATTTGGTTGGAAAGTAGCTTGGTTTCTGTCCAGGTTTCAGGATAGGTTTATAGATAAGAGCTAGACAATAAGTCTACTGATCATTACAAAATTAGCCAACAAACCATATTCAGAAGTTCCCTCCAACTGCAACACAAAACAGACTGGGTCAGAATTTGAGTCTGCTCATCCAATTGTCTAGATCTACCTTAAATGTATCAAGGGTGCTACTCTGCTTGATATGCAGTCAACATTTCTTTCAGAGGTGGGGGGTGCATGACGGTGTTAATCTAACAATGCCAACATGTAATATTTTTCTGTTGATGAAGATTTAGGTCCTTTAAATGTGTTTTTGAGGAACCAGATGAAGGTGTGGATCCTTTAACTGGTTATTTGAGGAACTATTTGTTCTGCAAAGTATAGGAGGTCAAGGAATGATGTATCCTTCATGACTTGAAAACCTAGATGCAAATTACCACAAAGGAGTCTGTAAGAGATTGAGTATAGAAAAAATCCTGCCGGTATGTCAAGATAGTGGAGGATTTTGAGGCCTCTGATCTTTTACTTAGGAATCTCATGGGTGTCTCATGCTGAGTGATATATTTAGATAAATTCATACCAACAGAAGCATTATATTTATTATGAGTCTAATAAGAGAAGAGTAAGGGGGGATTAAGACTGCTTTCAATATAAAGAAATGCCTTTGAAAATCAGATGAACTAGACAGAAGGTTTTCTGAACTACTACTTATACATGATGGTCAAAGTCTAGGAATTACTGACAACAGTGCCTAGATATCTAATGACTGTGTCTGATTGGTGAGGTGTATTATGTATATGGTATGACATGGGATTATTTAGTCCAGCAAATACAATGATACTATTTTCACATTTAAAATGAGGCTATTGTCCTTATATTAACATAGTCTAATCCATGTTGGAGCAATTGTGAGTTGGTGGAATAATGAATAACAACACACAATTTACAGTCATTTGCAAACTTAAAAAATATAGGCCAGGAGTGTTGGCATGATGATCTGTGAATCAGATGCCAAATAAGAGAGCGCTCAAAAATGAGGCCTGTGGTATATCACTAGTACCAACTTTGTTTCCAGAAGTGGGAACCACAACTCTAACCATGTGGGTTCAGTCAGAAATCAGTTACCTGGAAGTGTGACCAAGGGGAGAGAGAGAGGCACTTGGGAAAAATATTTTAGTGTTGTGCAACATTGTAGAGTAATATGAAATTTGTGGAATGATAATAGTTGGGGGGCATTTGAGCTTTACAAAGAAAACGATGCTATTAAGCTGGGTTAAAGCACCTTATGTGCATATGTGTTGGCACTAATAGCTTTGCTCCTAATATTGACAAAAACAGGGGATAACAAGAAAATGGAAGAGTTAAGAACATACCAGTAATGCAATCATGTGAGGGCCTTATAGAGTACAAGAAGAATCTGGAGTTGAAACTTAACAGAGGAAAATCAGTAGGTTTCTAATTAGTATGTGGAGCAAGTGGGAATAAAATCAGATTGCACAAGTATGAAGGGATTGAATAAGGGGATATTTAGAATCCTCTGTTGCAAGTGAGAGCCTAGTACTGATTTAAGGACAGACAGTTGTCAGATCTGAATCGTGTTGTTTGGGATGAATATTAAAGAGAAAGATGGGTTGAGGTAAATGAGGCTCAACAACTAACAGGATAGGAGGATATGAGATAAAAAACAGTGACGTATAATCAATCTTCTGGAAAATCTCCTGGAACAGATGATATTCTTGTAGAAGTTTAGAAGTTTAGAGAGAAGAAAGTGATACACATGTAGAAGATTTTGTTTAACTGAATTTTGAAAGGAGGGGAAACACCAACATCTTGGAAGAAAGCTTTTGTGGCTGTATTGTGTAAAGACAGTAAATACCCATCAGACTTAGCTTCATATAGACCAGTTTCAATTTTAAACCATGATTATAAAGCATTTGTATGTCAGTTAAAAAATTGGTAAAGCTGTTGCTAACATGTCTTTGCAGAGAGAGGGGAGCTAAGCATTTGACAGCATTAATAGAGCAACGATGATCAAGAGGGAAGCAGAATGTAAGAAAATAATACTGTTATTGGTGGGTCCTGATGCAGGGAAAGCATTCCACAGAGTAGGAGATTTTATGAGTAGGGCAACGGAAGCATTTATATTCTCTGATTCAATAATAAGATTAATTAGGAGGATATATGAAGGATTGCAGGCAAGAATTAAAGTGAGAGACTTTCTTTCTGCTAAGTTCTGTTTGAACAAAGAAATCAGGCAGAGGTGTCCTCTTTCCCCTTTGTTATTTGCTTTATAGTTAGAACCATTGGCAAAGAAAATAAGGGACCCCGAAATGCAGGTATATTATTGGTAGGGTAATCCAGAAAAGTTGGCTTTATTTTTCAAGTGATATTATTTTGTACCTGATAAATCCAGAAAATGACATCTCAGTGTTGTGGAACATTTTGAGACAATTTCAAGTCATTTTGGGATATAGAATTAGTGAAAATAAAACAAAGACTACAGCTGTAAATTATGCACCCACACATGAATTGGTTCAGCAATACCCGTATTAATGGGGACATGATAAGATGAAGTATTTAGGAGTATGGATTAATAAGGCTTATATTATGGCAACTAAGGATATGTGGGAAGAGTCTAATCAAATGATAATACAAAAACTGAGAAACTGAAAGATCTTGATTGTGGAGATTGATAGTAAGATATAAGCAGTAAAATGTTTTATAAATGGGCCAGGCATATTTTTATCAACCAGAGGAGAAGTTGTAGTGAATAATTAATAAAGAGTTGAAATGGTTTATTTGGGATGGGAAGAGGGCAAGAGTTAAGTGGCATAAGTTGATCCTTCCAATAGAACAAGGAAGTTTAGGATCACATCAGCAAGTCAAATGACATCAGAAAAACCCAGTGCAATGATCTCAAACTCTTCTGTAGCATTAACAAAATGGTTTGGAGGGGCAGGTATATCTTATAGAGGATACCCCTGCTCTGGAATAGACTACCCATCCGCATAAAACAACACTCATCCCTATTCATATCCAAGCACAACGTGGATCTATGGGAACATTTACTCGTGGACTACTAATGAACTTAGGCAGCTCATAAATGCTTTATCCCCTCAGATATCTATAGTATGATCCTACTTATTCACACCAGGGGTAATATACAATTATTAACCATGGAATGGTTAAGACCAATCTAACACCAAACATGATAGATTAATTCAAGTATCAAAAGGGAAACTGGAAAAGTTTAAAATAGCCTGCAAGGACAGCCAGCCTATACACACATATACACATATAGAAATACTGAAGAGTTAATATACATGATCCCATTTAGTCAAGTATCAAGTAGCTGTCTAGCCATCCTTTCTGTCCTAAACATTCTGGAAACTCTATTATCTGTATTTTCTATTGGTATTATCTGGCAGTGTCATGAAGGGCTCCACCACCTTCTATCTAAAACAGTGTTCCCTTTCATCTAGCACTGAGTTATCAGCATTTCAGATACAAAGGATGTCAGCCAATTCCAGTTGTCATTTTCATCATCACTAGTTCACTTCCATCACTTCTCTGTGTTATTATGTAATGTCCATATCTTATCCATGTCCTCTTCTTCCCTTGTACTTTTTGCATGGCACGATTTCTTAATCCTTCTTCAAAGTCTGGCTTCCCTGAGCAACTTAACTGTTTTGATGATCCCCCTTCACAAACTTCTATAAGTCTAATCTTTTTTTATATGACCGGGAAAGCTGGACACAGTATGTACTACTGATTTAATCTTGCCGTCACCCTGTAAATTAAGATATTTTTCTTAGGGGTCAAACCAGTAGCTAAAATGTCCATTTATATGGTAAATCTTGCTTGAGAATTTTTGGAATTTACCCCTTACCCCATAAGACTGACTTTTGTGACTCAGTCAAGAGGTGGTTATGACCCTCATATATTTTCCTCCACTTCTGCTTGTCTATAGCCCATGCTTTTACAAGTATGTCTCTCTGACTTTCCTTATATCAAAGTGTTTCATTTTCTAGAGCACTGCACTATCACCTGTAACCTATATTCTAACTCAGGAAAATTAATTAGATATTATTGGATATTTGTCATCCTTTTCTATAACATCTGTGCTCATTTATTTTTTTTTCAGAAAACAAATAAGCAGGGGAAAAACATTTGTAAATGTTGCCTCCATCTGCTGGAATAACCTACTACTAGGAAACTCCATGAGAAAGGAGCAAACTGTTCTGACCTTCCAAAAAATAAACCATAAATAAATAAATAAACAAATAAATAAATAAATAAAATGGAATGAACATTGGTTTGCTGGAAATAAGTGGAAATGTTTCCTACATTCTGGCTGATGGTATGATAGTTCTGAAATTACACATCAGTAATACTTTAATGTCCTTTATTGTCAGCTTTTGCAGTTATATAACTAGATTGCTAAGTATCGTTAACTGCATTTTTATTTATTTGTTTGTTTGTTTATTTATTTATTTACTGGGGTAGTGTACTGATCAGTACTGACATATTTCAGGCTCAGCCTGAGTGAAATACAAAACATTTCATAAATAAAAAATACAGAAATGTAAGCAATAACAAGAGTAGTTCAGACTAATTACGTAGAACAAATATGTATAATACATGCTAGAGAACAAGCTTAGCTCAATGTACAATCAAGCAAAGTATAATGGCACAATATATATATATATAATGCATTAGTTTCTAAAGTAGGTCACTCTTCAATGAATCTTGAGAGAGGAGAGGAGAAGAGACTTGGTAAAGGTGATAGGTTAGTCAATATGTCCTGTGTTGCAGTAGGAGCATTTGGCTTTATAAAGTGCTTTTTGAGTTCATTTTGAATTTGGAATAAGTGTTGATTTCCTTAATGTTGATGGTTACCAAAGAGTAGGTGCCTGACCTGTCAACATCCTAGAAAAAGAAATCTGAACAAAGCCATAAATAATAGGGGGACAAAGTACCAAAAATAGGGACGATTTTTAAGTATTGCTCTTTCAAACTTAGAAAGTTGATAGAAGAAAAGGTTTTGCATTAGCATGAATTTTCTGAAGGATATGAAGTTTGAAACTCAAATATCTGTCATTAATTTTTGACTTTACTATCAATGATTTGCCAATGATTTGAGAGAAAATCACAGGTTTTATGAAAAACAAACCAAAAATATGAGACAGAAATCCAGACTTTCTACTAAAATATGTACAGCTGAAAGATGTGCTTGAAAGGAGAAAGCTTATACAATGCTGTGGAGTTTGGTTCTATGGACTTGTTTGTAGAGTCTCTGGATGTATGAAGAGTTTTTTTTTTCATGAAGTAAATTTCTGGAGCTGGAGTAGTTTGTAGAGTTGGGATCATAAAAGTAGGTTAGAACTTTGGTTTGTGTTTACCTGTTTGGCCTTTTCTATGGTGATAACAGTAATGCTTAAAACGAGTGAGTTGACAATGAATTGGCAGATGTGGTCAGAGACAGCCTGGAGTGTGGCAATGTTGTTCTGGGAGGCAGAAGAAAAAAACTGAGAAGTCATATTCAAGTTGAGATGGGAGAACTCATTTTGCCAATGGTTGTTCTGGTTGGTTGGGTATTATGAAGTATTTTAGTACTATGGGTTTCTGCCTGAGTTGTGGTTGAAACAAGCCACTGGGCTAGCCCACATAACTGGTTAACAAACAAATACAATATAAATTGACCTTGATCTCAGTTTTCCGTATGATATATGGCAAAGACATGCTAAACAAAAACTATTGCTGATATAGAGTCTTTTGGCACTATTCTGATCATTTATTTTCCCAAAATCCATATTCACTGCTTGTACCTATGTTGAGTCAGTCAAATGATTTCCAAACTGCTAAATTATTTTGCACTCCATCATTGCATCTATGATGTTTGGCCAATACCCCACCAGACTGCCAACAATAAAATGTGATGTCCCCCACTTAAAACCTGGGTCAGTGATTAAGGAGCCTCAATCCTCACCACTGACTCCAGTGTGGGGGCATTGTGGAAAATGCCAGAGCACAGACCACACAAGAATAAAATTCCACAATTTCCCTTAAGAGCAGAATAGGAACATGCTCTATTTCCTGGGACTGGACTATATACCTCTGTCCACCCGAAATGTAATCCCTTATTATAAATTTCAGAGCAATGTGTTCCAGTTAAAGACCTCTGAGTCACTTACACTCAAAATAAATTCAAATCTTACACACTCAAACACTTATGGGAAGCCTGACACAGATTTCCCTCTGTGTCCCCTTCTCAATACAAATGGTAACACTGCCACCAGAGTCAGACAGGTATGCACCCCCATCAAAGGGTGATAAATTATTAAAAATTAAGTATCAAAATAAATGATAGCTATGTCCAGAAGTGGTCAGGCCTTCATGGTGACCTGCTGAGTATCAAACAGGTTTAAGCACTGTCTAATCTCTAAAGAACACACTGATTTCCAGCCACAATGTAAAGTAATGAAAACCATTTAATAATAAGTAAAATGTTTACAAGAATGTAAATAAATAACTTGCAATAAACACCAGAATTCAATCACCAGAAATGCAAAATTAAACTGTAGGATAGAAGTCCATCATTCTAGAAAAACTCTATTTAAACTAAATTTTGCTAATCTAATTAGAGAAAACTGTCCCTGATATAATCTAAAACATATCAGCAAGGCAAAGGCAGGCTTACAGTTTTTGGTGAGTTCTCTTTTTTTGGGTATCACTGCACAGCACTGTAACTGACTGCAACTCATATCTAACTGCTGCTGTTCACAAACAGCTGCGCTTGACTTCACCAGTCACTTTCATATAGTCCCAGTTAACAGTCTCAGCTGTCTTATTTAAAAAAAAACAGTCAGCTATTTGAAAAAGTTCTTTCTGCTATCAATCTGCTGTTCAATCACCTAGCAACCAGGAACATTCTAATGACATCACCTACTGTTCAGCTGATTCTCCACAGTACTTCAGAATCTCCCTCACAAACATGTGCAATTAGAAATGTATCAAAACACTGACAGGTCATTTAAACATTCTGTTTAGACAGGGAAATATTCAACATTTAAAAAAAAATTCACAATTAGACATGCTGACATACAATACAAGTTAATCTGAGTATATACACAAATCTCTTGCCAGACATGCTAACACAGATGACAGTGTTTTCATTTTCTTCACAGCATCATTTAATTTTTTAGTCTGGTAACGGATTAAGGCTGTGAGCTATAGTCCCTGTGGTGGAAGGTTGGATTCCCTCACTCCTCAATTGCCTGTTATGTGACCTTAAACAAATCCCTTAACCAGACAGTGTTTTTGGACAATTAGGAATTTTTGCTAAGCTCCTCAGTGATCCCATGCACTGCAAGCCTAGAAACTACCTATGAATCAATTAATCATTTTTCATTAAGGTGCTTTAACATAAGCATTGCTATAGTAAGATATCCTGTATTTACAGGGTTTCACTTATGCATCTCAGCAGTGATCTAGTCATATTGCTGCCCCTCCATGGCACAAAGAAATGAAGGTCTGAGCCTATCCAAGATTACCCATGTTCTATTACCAACAAAGGTGCTTGAGGGGGCAGTGCTGGAGGAGATGGAAATGTATTGCTGTTGCCTGCACACCCATTCTGTGGAGAGAAGGGCAGTTCAAGCTTGAACAATTAGGTGTCACCTAGCATGTTGCACCTGTGGAAAATGGGCCTGTTGATCACTGACTGTCCTGACCAGGTGAAGGATGTGTCTGTGGGGGTATTCTTGCTTCCTCATAATAGACTCCACTAGTAGAGCTTAGTGAAGCTGAACAGGGTTAGGAGCTCCAGGGTATAAGGAGGAAGTATGCTGGGTCCAACACACTCCCTCCATACACACTGGAAAAGTTGTGGTGAGTCCATCTGACTATTGCCTTTCCAGGGAAGTAATGGACTCATAAGACACTCCAGCCAAGGAAAACATGAACCTTAGGATTCTCATCTGGGGAGTGGGATGCCTGCCTCCCACTCCCAGAGAAAAATGAATGATTTGATGGGATAAAGCCAAGAGATCCATTGAAGTTACTGAAATTACTCTACTCCCTAAGCTCAGGCGGGTAATTTAGTCAGTAGTTCAGTGACCACTGCTACCAACACTTTTATTATCTGAGCAAATCATTTAACTGTACATGATCTTCCCTCCTTAAAGTCCTCTGGGTTCTTTCAGCTGACTTACATATCTCCTTTGACTCATGAGTACCTGCTCCATGCTAATAACCAGCCCACTACATTAGTATGAAGTCCACATCTCAACCTCTTTATCTGATCTCTAGGACTAGCAACACAATATTGTAACAAAATGCCTGAATAAAATAATTTTAATGTATGTCACTCATAGGTTCATAGGTTCATAGGTTGATACTAGGCTATCTGCCCTAGGGCATTTATAAGCCTAGCCAGAGTGTGTTTGGCTTTCACCACCCTTTTAGATTAGTTGACAGTGCCTCTGTATAGTAGGTCACAGAAGATAGCCCTTTTGAGGTTAGTTTACTGTACCTCTGTCTAGCAGGGACACAGAAGAGATCCCAGGGGTAAACCTACGATCTCCCATCCACTCATCAAGATTTCTCTTGAAGAGGGTCATTGAGGGACTCTGCCTAACATGGTTTGGGATTTTGTTGCAGAGGAGGGTAGCCTCTGGGATATGAATCTGTCCCTCCAGCATGTCCTATTTATTTCTGTGCTGAGGTTTAAGTCCCTGGAGCATGTAGCTCTAAGGGATTTGGATTTCCTGAGGTGGAGCATGTCCATTAATTCTGGGTTGGACATGGCTTTATACGTCAGGCACAGATCGCCTCTGAGTAGGCAGTAAGCAACTAAGTAGAGCTGGAGTTTCTTTAGCCTAACTACGTAGGGCATCTGTTTGAATCCCTTGATCCTCTTGGTGAGGTACTTTTGGGGTCTTTCCAGTTGCTGCAGGTGTCGGGTAAGGTACATCCCAAATGGGGCATTGTATTCAATTATGGGCCTGATGAGTGATGAGTAGAGGGGCACAATGACCTCTCTTGATCTAGATGTGAACCCTTTCGTGATAAGGTGGGCTATATAGAAGGTCTTTCTAACCACTTTGGCAACGTGATTGTCAAAGGAGAGATTGCTATCTACTTGGATCCCCAAATCACTAATTACTTCTTCCGTACTTAATGGATTACCACCTATGTGGTAATTTGTGGGCACTTTGTTTTTCCCAAAGGGGATGACTATGCACGTTTTGGCATTTAGCTTTAGGCCAAGGCTCTGACACCAGTTATCCATCTCTGTGAGACCCTTTTGGAGGACGCTTGTGTCTGTCAGTGAGTCAATTATGGCATCCAGTTTGCAGTCATCTGCGAACTTGGTCAGCCATAGTCCTCCCATGTTAGCCTGTACATCAGAGAAATATATACCGAACAAGAGAGGTTCCAGGACTGAGCCTTGTGGGACGCACTTGTAACTGGTTTAGAGTCTGACATGACACGTGCAATTCTGACCATGTGGGTTCTATCTCTGAGCCAGTTTGCAACCCATCTTGTGACATAGGGGTTGATATTTAAGCTGGTGAGCTTATTTATGATGCCCGAGTGGGGTATTGTGTCGAAGGCTTTTGCGAGGTCCAGGTAGGCTGTGTGGACTACCTTCCCTTCATCTATGGCCTTGCTGACTGTTTCAAAGAAGTCGACCAGGTTGAAGAGGCAATATCTGCCCTTAACAAAGCCGAATTGGGTAGGATGCAGTGTTTGGAGGTTCCCAATGTCTTTGTTTATGAGTATCATGATGATACGCTCCAGAACTTTGCAGACCAGGCTAGTCAGGCTTATAGGGCGATAGTTTCCGGGGTCCGTTGTGGCACCACCTTTGTGGAGTGGGACCACTGTTGCTGTATGCCATTCCTTGGGTACATCCTGTAGTAAGGCTGAGATTGAACAGTGACTTTATATGAGGGTTCTGTTCTTCTTGGAGTTCGTGTAAGATGCAGCCCGGGACACTGTCCGGTTCCATTGATGCTGTGTTTTTTGCTTTGGAGAGGGCAGCTCTCACCTGTGCATCTGTGATGTCAGGGAGGCTACACTCTGTTGGGATAGACATTTGCTCTTTTGGGGGAGAAAGGGGGGAGAAGTCTGCATTGAACCTGTCTTCCAGGATGTTGGCAATGTCTGTGGGTTCGGTGTATTTTTTGTCATTTTGAACTAACTCAGAGCATATCTGGGAGTTGCCATCCAGGTTCCTGTCATAACTAAAGAAGGCCTTGTGATTATCTTTAGCATCTTGTGCAATTTTTCTTTCGAAGCTGGCCTTAGATGATTTTATGAGGGATCGTAGTTTCTTGCTAGTACTGATCAGAGATGCCTTCCCTTTTTGGGATTTTGCTCTATCATGTAGTAGCTTCCTCCTTCTGTTGTATAGCTTATTTATGGCTGGGGTCCACCAGACAGGTCTCCTGCCTTTGGAGGAATGAGTCTTGGTTTTATTTGGAATAGCACAATCCATGCATTCCTGTAGGTGTCCATAGAAAGCATTTGTAAAGGATTCTGCAGTTTGGGCCATATTTTCCACTGGCCCAGGGGCTTTGACGGATTCCACCTCAGTTTTGAGAAGTGTGAAGTTTGCTTTTGAGAAGTTCTTCTCTGTGGTTTCCTTGGCTGGGGGTGGGGATGGGATATGGATGTCCAGTGAGATTAATTTATGGTCAGATCTTACCAATGAGGGGTATACCTCTGGTATGGAACATAGAGTCCCCATGTTGATGATGATCAGGTCCAATATATTTTCCCCTCTTGTGAAAGTGGTGACCAGTTGTTCCATAGCATTTGAGTTTATAAATTCTAGGAACCGTTGGGCGAGGGAGTTGGGGCTTGAGTAGTGCTCCCAGTCTATGTTTGGGTAGTTGAAGTCACCCAATATAATGGTGTTTGGAGAGACCTTCATATTCTCCAGTGTTCTCAGGAAAGCCGAGTGGGGTTCCTGAGTTTGGGAGGGTGGTTTGTAGCAGGCTACAAACTGAAAGGCAGTTTTGCCAACTGTTAGTTGCACATGGATGGTCTCCGATGCTTCATGCAGTTCCACTAACCTGGAGGTGTGGGTATCTTTGATGAATATGGATACTCCCCCTCCTTTTGTGGTTCGGTCCGAGTTTTGGGGCCGAAAAGCATGGTATGAGGTATAACCTGGTAGTGCTGGGGTGCTCTCAGGAGCCTTGAACCAGGTTTATGTTACTGCACAGATATTGATATTCTCCATACTGAGGAGAGCCTTGAGTGCGTGCATCTTGAGGTTTAGACTTCTTGTGTTGAGCAGCATTACCCTTAGTTTCTTTTTCCTTGTGTTGTCTATGGAGGTGTGTTTGTCTTTTGAGCCTTGCCTAAAAAAGGCACTATGGGGGTCGCAAGAGCCTTAGCCAGTATTCAAAAGTCCAGGGGTGACAGGTGCAAGCCGTCCCTAACGAAGCAACGTGGCTTGTCGAGCATGTCATCCCAGGCTGACAGACACTGGATCCCCTTTGAATGACACCAATACTTTAGCTAATTGTTAAAATTGATAATTTTGTCTTTATACTGTGGCATCATTCTTGCTGAGGGTAAGATGCTACTCAAGGTCACGGTCATACCGGCCTGGGCTACATGATCAGAGAGCTCCTCTATGTCTCTTTTCATGTAGTACAGGGAGGTACGTCTCAGGTCATTCACACCAGCATGGACAATGACGGAGTCATATTTGTACTTGCTTTGGACTGACCTGAGTGCTTGTGTTATGTGGCATATCCTGGCACCCGACAGGCAGCTTACAGTGACCTTCTCCTTGTTCAGCCTGGTGAGTGGGACGTCAGTGTGTCTGACAATAGAGTCACCTATTACAAGTGTATTAGGTGTGTTGTTTAGCCTTAAGGGCTGTGACGTGTGGCACACTGACTTTGTGAACTATGTGATACATGGGTATTGTTGTGGGGTAGCGGTTGCTTGGATGTCTGCTTTGGAGGTCTCTGCTGCTTGGGCAGATTTTTATTTAGAGCCTCTGAGCATGTTTTTGTGTGTTGATGTGTTTGGTTTTCTGTTGCGATAGGTCTATGTGAGACTGGATTTGTGGTGTGTGTGGTTACCTTCTCCTCCTGACTGACTGCGCCAGTATTGGGTTGAGGGAGCTCAGCCTCCAGTTTGGCTATATAGTTGCATCTTTCACATATATTTCAGCTTGTTGGGAGGAGGAGAGGGTGGTCTGTGTACATAAGGCAATTGTAACATTGCCTCAAGATTCCCAGATTCACTAGCTGGACTGGAGCGTAAACCCGAAACTGACTTTTGGACATCCCAAAATAGTATAAGGAACTACTTTTTGACTGATCAAAAAGGAACAATAGGGAACCAAGTACTTAAAGGGAGTATAAGAGGGTGTAGTGCTTTAGTTTATTAGTGCTTACTTATAAGATTACTTATACGAGCAACTGCAGGGCTTTAGAATGAAAATAGAGTGCTTACTTTGATTTAGATCAGTTCTAAGGGAAAAAGTGAAGAGCAGACTTTGTGGAGCTGGGAATAGTTTAAACCCGTTTAAGCGGCGCTGCCTGATGCTGCGCTATGTGCAAAATCATGCAAAATCGCACAAATGCGGGTTCTAAAGCAGGGAAACTGAAAGAGATAGGAATTGACCCAGAGCGGCCAATAAGCTACTAGTTTCAGGGCTGAGACCACTCCTCCAGGGAAAGATAGGCTGCTCAAAGGCCCCACTCTCACTGGTGAACAGAGAAGCTTCCTCCTATCCATGTAAGGATATGGGCAACACAGGAAACTATACCACAGTCCGGAATTCAGCAAAACCTGAAATCTGGACTAATCTAGTTCAGCAAAGGCGGGAAAAGAGAATTTTTTTTTGTTTGTTTTTTTCAGGAAACAGCAGAAAAACACACAGAAAATACTGTAAATGCTATAAACAGGCTAGCGCACTTTAGTGTGTAGCCTACAACAGTTATACAATACAAAAACAACTTAAATTGATATAAAACAAGTGCAAAAACTGTAAAAAGCAGAAGGCAAATGCAATTTAAACTTTTTAAAGCACAGATCAGTTAGAAATTTGCTTTTTAGGCGGGAAAAGGCAGTCAGAGCAAAAATAAAAAACAGATCATTTGCTTTTGAGGCTAATATATAACATTGTGATTATACTATACAATATACTGTCCTAAAAGCAAATCAAAGGACTGCACAAAACAGACCTATACCTAGCTTGCATCCATTCTGTTCCAGAACAGGATCTGAGGGGGTCTTCTGATCATCAATCGATCTTCTTCCATCTTTCAGTTGCCTTCAACTATTAAACAGTCTTTGCTCTTCATTTTTAGCTCCCATCCTATCCTTTTTTCATCATGTCCCTCACATTTCATGCTGTTATATGCCATCCACTTTTTTAATCACCACCTTTACTTCTGTTATTTGTATGACATGTTATCCTTCTAATTAAGCGAGTGAGCAGAGTTGTTTAAAATACAGAAGACCCCCTCAGATCCTGTTCTGGAACAGAATGGATGCAAGCTAGGTATAGGTCTGTTTTGTACAGTCCTTTGATTTGCTTTTAGGACATTATATTGTATAGTATAATTACAATGTTATATATTAGCCTCAAAAGCAAATGAAACACTTCTTGTATTTATTTATGGAACTAGATAGCTTGCTCAAAACATAAATGTTCTTTGCAGGTAACCATTTTTTTTTACTTCCTTTTGCTTTGGATTCTGATATATATATATATATATATATATATATATATATATATATATATATATATATATATATATATATTTAAAACGTATAGAGAATTGTGTATCTTCTATGTCATCTGGAAACACTTTATATGAATCCAAAACTTCCTAAGTCATTATCTTTATCAGAGTCTGTATTTTTCATGTTGAAAACCAAGAGCACATTACTGTTCTATTTGGAGTTTACAAACAAATGAACAACAATATCTGAAAAAAAGCATTAGGTCAAGAATAGCCAGTATTGACCCACCACAAGTATATCCATGCATCCACTAAAATATAATGTAATAACAGTTTGTCCATACTAAATATTATGTCTCACTGATTTCTGAATACAAGCAGTGAGTGGATTAAGAAATCAAATGTCAGCACATCAGAATAAACTGTTGTGTCAGTAAATATTAAAACATGTTAGCAGTATGAATCTTGGCATTATAGGATTAGTTGCAGCTCACAACTGCTATTTTTAGTTTGACAAGAAAATCATTTTGCAATACCTTGTTGATTCTCCTGATGTTTACCAGTTCATAATGTTTCTTTTCTGTTTAGAAGGAATGACATTGAATATACACATCGTCAGCTTTTCATTTATGTCTTTATTGTTAACAGTACTCTCGTGATCAGAGCCTTAGCCAAGGGATTTATGATTGTACAACAAGCTGCTACACAGGCATAAATATGTGCAGATGAAAATGTTTGTACTCTCCTCAAATAAAAGAATATTTAGAAGTACCTTCTAAAAGAATATGTCATGAGAGAGCATTTTAAAGTCTTTATCCATACTCCTACACAGCACATAAAACAGTCAGTTTGACAACTGTGTCATTCTTTTTTTTAGTTACATTTATATTATAGCAAATCTTCACATTAAGAAAAAAGAGCAGTGAAGCCTTTGCAACTAAAATGGTGAGCATGTTTATATGTGTATTACCACATAAGTCCTATAAATGTAATTGACTAACCCTAACCTCATTCAACTACCCTTTCCTTCCAACCAGTACCTCAGGACACCAACCAAGCTAAGCCTTTAACCAGTCTCTCTGGTGCTAGCATTGCACAGTTTGTATGATGATGATGATGTATGATGATTTTATAGAGTTATAATGAAGAAACTATGAGGAAATTTTACAGGAACTTTTTTTCACTACCTTCCTTTCCTGATTTGCTTATGGAGTAAGTTGTTCTTTCTCTCTCCCTCTCTCTCTTTCCTGGGCTATACAAGATATGAATTAAAGGCTTCATCTTATCCATACTAGCCTCAATATGTTTTCAGACTTCACTTTAGAGATTCATAGATCACTTATTATTTCTCTTTATTTTTCAATGCAGTTCCATGGTAGGGCTTCCTGGACAAATACAGAACCAGATTCTCATGAATCGGTTACCCCATAAACCTTCCACAAAGACCTTTAATGACATTCCGTTGCCTCCATGGTTAAGAATGAACATATTACATCTGCTCCAGTTGTGTAGGGGGATAAATCCCTGACTACAGCCCAGGCATCTCATGATCTATTAGTGTCTCTGGTATGAGGTAGAGCAACAGAAAGGGAGGGGTGTGTGCCCATCCCAAGGTGGGAGGTGATTACCTGAGCATTCCCCTTGACATCCCATGGCTGGAAGAGTATAGTTGAGCTTCAGCAGATGCAAGGCAAGACCCCTCACATTCCCATTAAATGCTAGATTGGTTGACTGGTAGAACCAGCACTGGATGTAGGGCACTAGGGATGGCTGTCAGAATGAAGCAGGGGTGCAAACTACATCTCCATGAAAAAGAATGATCACATTACAAGAAAATAAATGTATTGCTACTGGCTTCCTACAATGCTTGCAAATAACTATTCAAGGGATAGCCATCACAGGGAAGCATATTTTAACGGGGTTGAAAAAAAGCAGCAAGTATTTTTTTTTTTCAAGTGCTACACTTTCCATTCAACAAGGCCAATTCACTGAATGCATCTAAATAAACATGTTTTAGACTCCTTCTCAAAATAGGATCATTGACCCATCCATTAAATACATCCTGGTCATCTGGCAGAACTCAGTTAAATTCCTATTTTAAAACAAGGGTACGTGATACTCTTTTCTTCCATCTTTAGATACATTTCAAAACCTTTAAAATTCACTGCTTTGTCTTATAATCTCTTCTACTGCATGTATGAGAAGACATTTGATGCTATTAGTAATGTGGAGGTTTAGCCCTGCCAAGTACTTATATCAGAAAAAAAGGACACATCTTGTGATAGCTAGTGACTACAAAGCAAAGTGCTTGGTGAAGGAATAGTTGGGAATTAATAAAGTGGGGTCAACAGTGAGGTCTACTTTGACTATGAAACAGAAAAAGCCTGCAACTGATATTGAAGAATAATGACTGATTGCTAGTTCTACTTTGATAATACTACACGACAAATTCTTACAGCACACTTGTTTCATCATGCATTTGGCTTTAATATTTTCTGATTTTCTGATTTATGACTCAGGATGTTGTTTTTGAAGCCACTATAATGTCTGGCAGTATAATACAGATGATAAAAGTTAAGAGCTACAAATGACCTTTATCTTGTATTCCTGGATTTGATTCCTCCATCTGTATTTGCCTGCTGTGTGTGAAATTACTTAAACAGAATGTGCTCTCTATGTGCTCTCTGGACCCCCCCCCCCCAGGCCCACTCCCCCAAAAAGTCATTTATGTTGTGGGTTTATTGAGTTAATAACTTAATAAAATAGCAACCTTCTGGCTTAATACAGTCTTTGTAACAGCTGTAGCCCATGGGAATAACGCCCACAAATACAAAAATACAACGTTTATAGCATTTTAAGACTAATATTACTATTACCCTTCAGTCTGCAGCATGTTTAACAAGTGGGGGTGACTGCAGTTGTCTTTTTCTCAGATTCCCAGTCTCTTAAGCATTAACCTTAAGACACATGCATTTACATGCATTTACATCATCTGCCCTGAATACACTTGTATGTTTTGATAAAACACTTTAAAAGTTACATTGTGTGGCTTAGCTTAAAAGTGAAATTGATTTGTGAACACAGAAAAAAATTACCCAAAGGTTTAGAGTCAAAGAATTACCTCACTGTAATATTCTGTAGAAATCAGTTCCAGAATACCTCATAGATCAGATACATTTGACTGCAGTGTGCTAAAAGAAAAGCATTACTTTACCCATACTTGCTCTAAGTGTAGTAATGTCCTCTTCAGTTTCATTCAAGGTGCCTCAGGAACCAGTTGCATGATGTAACTTGTGACAGTCAGAAATATCTGCTCATGGGGGTGTAGCCAAGATGGTGACCATTTAACAGCACCATTTTTTATCTTTGTTTCATTTTAACATCACTGACAGGATTTTTATAGCAAACTCAAATAGAATGTTTCAAAACTTGATGGATTTATAGTCGAGCATCTGCTGAAAGATTTACTACAAAAAATAACAACTTTAAAACTCTTTTAATTGCTTTTTCTGGTCAAGAAAACTGAAAAGAACTAATTGTCTCAGAATAAGCCACTCTAAGCCCAGAGTACAGGACAGTATAATGAAAAAAGACATGCAGTCTATACTAAGTAACATCAATAAGTTATCTGTAAAGTTAGATAAATTAGAGAGCAAAATGGACACTTTTGAAGAGAAATGTAGGAATGTAAAAAACAAGTTGAAGTGCTGAGTGAATCTCTTAATAACAATCATCACAAGTCTCAACTATAGAAAAGGCAATGTCTAATTTTCATGGAAGATTACTTGAAAATGAGAATAACACTGCATTTCTTCTGAAACAAAACAACTTATTCCAGGGAAAAATAGAAGACATACCACAGGATTCATGAAACTCAGTGCAAGGACGATTTTAGACTTGCGCCGAGCGTCCTCATTACAGATGGTGCAGCAGCGCCATATGAATATTTATGAGGGCGCACCGCCGCACCCTCGATGTGCACAGGAAATGTGTGCGAGTGCAGGGGGTATGTACAAGTGCTGTACGGAGGCGTAAACATGCCCCGACAGTTGCACAACCTACTATGCTTACTATTAGAGCCCGCCTCTAATAGTAAGCCAGTAATTCAGTGTCCGTGGATACTGAAATGTATGCTAAGCATACAAGAGTGTCCATGAACAGTGAAATAAAATCGAAGTAGTAAACACACAAGCACATAGTGGAATGTTGAGCCCCATTCCTAGAACTTTCACAATTAGATTCCCCGTGTCCCTATTTTACATTTATATTGCTGCAATATCAAAAGTGTAAGCAAAGCGCAGCATGTTTGCGTGTCGCTGCCCTCCACCGAGCATAGCTTGCACATCAAAATCATTCAAATAGAGAAAAACATGAGGAATCAACGTAAACGTCAATAGTGTAGTGGTTAGAGCATCCGCCTAACAAACAGGTATTCACAGTTTGAGTCCAACTATAGCACATATCATTTTCCATGTGGAATGAATGTCACTTTGCTGTAAAACCGACATAATAACATGTAAATGTGAACCTGAGTATTGCATGAGATGTTTAACTAAATTTCATTCAATCAAAGTGGTACTGTCATAATGAATAAGGCACTAGTAAGCAGGTGTAAGCACAAATAAGCAGCAGTAAACATATATAAGTACCATTAAGCAAGTCTGAGTGTGCTTGCGCGGGTGTAAGCAGTGCCCAGCATAGGAAATGTATATAAGTATGTATATATATATATATATATATATATATATATATATATATATGAAGAATGAATGTCGTAACAATAAAGCATACAAAAGGAATGAGAAGGGAATCAACAGGAACCCCAGTATTATATAGCGCTGTCAGCATATGTCATATCAAGATGGGCAGGAGTGAGCAAAGCACTGCTACTCACACCACAGGTAAGATATTACCAGTGGGAGTAACATTGTTGATCTGCTAAGTCTACTTTACAATCAGAGGGTAGTCCCTGGTGGGACTACCCAAAAATTGATAGGATGATTGACCATCCGACCATTACACAAGCAAGGGTAGGTATGTTCAATGACTAAATGGTGGGAGAGCCTGATAATACATGGGTTGGGACAACATATGTGTAGGGCCCCTAACGCTCGGGAGAGGGCAATGTGTGGAGGTGTGTCATGGCTGCGATAGCAACTGGACAATGGATGGAATGCTTGTATGTTGAACTTGCGTGGGGTGGAGGAACTATGGGTATGAAATTATGGATCCAGGCGTGTCGGGGTTGGAAGGGCTGGTTCTAATTGGACCGCCTCGTGGAGGTCAGCGAGTTCGTTATAAGTATATATGCATACACACATGCATACATCTATATGTAGAAGTACATTACGTGTAACACATCCATTCCATTTGCAGACATAAATAACATGAATGTGCCCTTACAAACCTCAACAGTAGATAGAATAATAGGTTGTGCATAAGAGGGAAGGGACGAAACTGCTAAAATGCAGAAGTGTGTACAATGTCCGAAGTTAGTGCTGGGCTGAAAAAATGAAATGTGAGGACTTTCCCACACATGGAATCATTCCTGTGATCTGCCTGCTACGGCAACGCCAATTACTAAACTAGTCTATTTGTAAAAGAATTACGCCGAACTCATACATAATTAGCTCTCATGTGTAACGTGTGCATTACCACATAGTCATACTTATTAATTTATTGTAGTGTCATGTTAACGGGAGTAAGGATGTAATGAAGTATAGAGTCTAATCTTGAAATAAAGACATGCGTGTCCCATGTGGGACAACCCAAAAATTGCGAATAGTGTCCTATTGGTCGCTCATGTCACCAATGTTTGTGGACTAAAAGTTTGGGATTTTTGAGGATACATGGAGTGAGTCAACCGATGGGATGGGTCTACAGGAGTAGGGAGTGGCCAATGTGTAGTGGTGTGGATACATCACGAATGTGACTGGAGAATGGATGACTGCAGTGTTAGTGAGGTGTTGGTGTGGGTGTTTGGGGAACTAGGAGTCATGGGTATACGGGTATATATGCAAATGAAGCAGCACAGCAATAGTGTATTTTTTAGAGCATCCACCTAATGAACAGACATTCCCGTTCGGAATCCCACTGCTGAACATACCATTTTCCATCGGTAATCTGTATATGAACATATTTCGACATCTGTCTGCTGTATAACCTGCAAAATAACAATTAAAAGTGAACTGGAGTGAAGTGTCAGTGTCATAATGAATAAGGCACTAGTAAGCAGGTTTGAGCATATATAAACACCAGTAAGCATGTGTAAGTGCGTTTGCGCGGGGTATGCATTGCTTTACAGACACACACACACACACATATATATATATATATATATATAAATATAAATATATATATATATATATATATATATATATATATATATATATATATATGTATATATATATATATATATATATATATATATATATATGTATGTATATATATTATATATGTGTGTGTGTGTGTGTGTGCGTAGATATATACAGATATACAACTATGATAGGAAACAGCACACAAGAATGACATATGTTCACAGGCTATGCCAATGGAAGTGAGGGGCCCAAGCAAGAAACATGAAACATGTAGCATGACCTTCCACCCCCCCCCCTTCCACCCAAGCTGGACACAGGAAACATACACACAAACCTGCAAACAATGTAAATCGTACACTGCTCCCCAGACCACAGGCAGGATACAACCAGGGGAGGGGGTACACAGTGCACCCATGAAATCTAATCTTGGAACAAAGACAGGAGCGTCCCTTGCGGGATGCCCCAAAAATTGACATAAGACCAAAGGAAAGTGATACGCCGACCATTTTGGGTGGGGTGTGTACATACCCGGAATACAAGGGTGGGAAAGCCTGATGACCCACGGGTTGAGACAATGTATGACATTGGTCCTGTGAAGTGGAGAGTGGGCAGCATGTAGTGGTGTGTTCAGACCCGACCAGGACCCAGAGTGAGGATGGTTGCTGTAGACGAGGTGCGGGTGGGGGAACTATGGGTAGCTAGTTATAGGTCTAGGTGTGCAGGTGTTGGCTGATGTTGGCCTATATGGACAGCCCCAGTGATGTAAGCAAAAGTGTTAATTGGGCATAGGCATCGCCCAACTAGCATCCACATCCGCTAAGAGTCCCACTGCAGCAAAGTGTAATCTACATGGCAAGGAACGGAATAACCAGATGTAGATGTATAAATGTAGAGGTATGTGTGTATATATCTACCCATAGCGGCATAGAGATATACCTCTCCCTCTCCGTAGTACAAATGTATACATACAGAGACAGAATACATATACATACCCACATATAGATATATACATATGCAGACATGCATAGACCCATATGTTGTTAGATATATATAGACAGCAATATATATAACTATATATATATATATATATATATATATATATATATATATATATATATATATATATATATATATACATGTATGCATACATATACAGATATATCTGTATATAATGTATATATATATATATATATATATATATATATATATAAAACAGTAAATATACACATGTATATAGCTAGGATATGATACAGGAGTTACGAATTACATATGTTCACAGGCCGTGCATATGGGAGTGAGGGGTCCAGTCAACAAACATGTAACACGTAGCATCAACCCACCCCACCCAGCTAGGCTGGTGAGACATACAGCCACACAATAAAAGTAAACACACCACTGCTTCCCAGACCACCAGCAGAATACTAACAGTGGGAGAGACCTGCCAAGTCTAATCTTGAAACAAAGACATCAATGTCCCTTGTGGGACACCCCAAAAATTACTGATCATCAGAGTCAGTCCCTGTAATGATTCATCAAACCAGGCTGTAGACGTAGATGACCAGTAGGTTGTGCAAGCTTGATGACCCATGGGTCGACCAACATACATGTGTCCCGACATGCGGAGAGTGGGCAGTATGTAGTGGTGTGTTTATACCCCACCTGCACCCACAGTAAGGATGAGTGCTGTAGAGGAGTGGCAGGTGGGGGAACTATGGGTATGCAATTATGGGCCTAGGTGTGCAGCTGTTGGCTAGTGCAGCTGTATTAGGACCACCCCGGGGATGTAAGTAATATTCTGAAATGGACATAGCTTACACCCATACCTCTCAACCCCTAAGAGCAAATCCAGTGGACAGGGCATAAACCATTGGGGGAACAAATAGGGACCGGTAACTGTCCCTGATTTCCAGGGACGTCCCTGATTTTGACTCAGATTCTAACTCTGTCCCAATTAATCCCTCCTAAAACTAGTGACTTTTGGTGGAAAGGTGGTGACTTACACATAATGAATAATAACAAGAATTAAAAGTTATAAACTTCATTTACCTCAGAAAATGTGTATTAATTCATATGCTCTGAGTCTGTCAATGTGTTAAGTTAATAGCACTAATATTTTAAATGTGTCTCTGATTGTCCCTGATGTTGTCATGACTTGTCCCTGATTCAGTTGATATTTGTCCCCAATCGTTTGAGAGGTCTGATAGGGACAGAAAGCACATATTCCACTTACAACCTTAGAGAGATGATAGAATAATAGGTATGCAGTAGCATGACTCTGCTGAAGGATGTGGGTTCCAAAACCCAATTACTTGTTTGTATTGAATGGTGTCAGTTCCCATGTATTAGCCAGACAGGTGGAGATTGTAAGAGGAACACTCCAATAGTATGAATCAAATTCTGGACAGGCCACGGATTCCGTACAGTCGAATGGCATTCTTACGCCTAATGGGCAGCCATTCCGAGTACTGTAGGCACGTAATCCAATGTAATAGGCATCACAAGGTAATATTGTGGTCCTCACTCCCACCCAGGGGTGTGAGTGTCAGATGCAAAAACCAAATGCAGTGCATTTGCAAGTGCGGGAGCAAGTGGATGTAAGCCTGTTTGGCCGCCGGTATGTGAGTACCACACTGGTGAAGCAATGTAGAGGCTAACTGAGTGTAAGAAACTGTAACCGGAGGTTAGCATTGCTTAGCTTCATGGAAACCCATGCACACCCACTCACAACTGCTTTAAAGTGCCTTAATCACTCTGTACCCAACAGCTCATGTTCTGGCCAGCAACAAAAGAACCAGCCTCTGCAAGGCTAGAACGCAGGACCCTGTACATTACAGTCATAGTAGTAAACCACTATGCCATGATAGCAATACATATAAAGGTGGTATCAGCAAACTAATCCTTACAACAGGGAAACAAATCAAATATGTGAACTGAATCTATGTACAGTGTAATGTTCTATAACCTGCCACAGACCATAAATATGTGAATTGGAATACTGCAGTAAACATAGAGTTAAGGTGTCACTGTAATAAGGTTCAGAAGTCCCCAGGACCCACACAGTGTATGTATACATGAATGACGGATACCAGACACATACATAGCCTGTAATGAGTAAGACATCATTGACAAAAGTCAAATATATTGCTAGATAACCAATAAGCAATGCTAACCGCCACACAGCTCAACTAAGTAATTGTAAGCAATGTGTAGGGAAGCCAATACAATATGTCCACAGGTACACCTCTTTAAGCAGTGTCAACCTGAAGTAAGCATGTGTGCCCATAGCTTAGCCTTTTCAAAACCGGCGAATTACTGAAAAGTGCGAGAATGTGGCCCTACTTAAACTGAAGAGGCGGGAATATGGCTCATAACTGGTTGTAGCATCCCCCTGCAGGCAGAATGGCTGGAGTGGGAGAAGGCATTCACTTTAGAGTGCAGTGCTGGGGCATCCAGGAGTCCAAATTCTTGGTATGGCTCCTGGTAAAACACCGTGACAGTAGACTACTGCAGGGCCAGTAACAGGGCTCGTAGTACAAAAGAATGGCCTGGGACAGTCTCGTCCGTGACCTCCCTAGTGCCACAGGTATCCCACGGACTGGTGAGCAGATCTGGCACCCCCATGCAGACCTGAAGCAGCAGAGGGAGGATGTCCTGGAACAGTGGATCCAGGAAGCAAGGCAGATGCAGAATGCCCCAGAACTGAGTAAGTACTCCTTCCACTACGTAGTTAATAATTGCCTAGCTTGTGTAGCTTATGGATAGGTATGGCTAAATATCACTGTACTTCCCTGAAAACCAGCAAGCCTATGATGCTGGGCTGCAAAGGATGCATCGCGAGGCAGGTTAGTAAATAGCCTGCACGTACTGTCATAACAAATAAATGTAAGAGCCTGAGAAAGTGTTGTACCAGTATACAGAATAGTGTAATATGTTGCGAATAAAGGTGTAACCCCTGCATTGCTTCTGTTTACTCTGCAGTCATATGTTGTTGTACTGTTGAAGTTATTAAATAGTACTGTTGTAGTAAGAAGTGTTACTCACACTGTGGTATGCAGATACAATGTGTATGAAGTGCTGTATAACAATGTCGGAAGTGCAAACAGGTCAGTCATATTACACAAAATACATTGCAAAGCCTCACAACAATTGCCTGATAGCATAGTGTACAGTGATGTTAACTGCAATGCTTTTGTCACACACAGCAGGGCTTTGGATCCCAGGAATGCTAGTAAGATGTATACATAATCATTCCACACAACTGCACACAGTCTGTTAGAATGTTCAGACAGAAAGCTGTATGCATATTTACACTTAACAACTGTACAGATTTTGCTCGAATGCTTAAATAGAGAGTGGTATGCATATTCATACCCCTCAACTATTCCAATCTACCCAGTATGTCCTGATAAATGGCCCACATCACCTGCCTTTTGCCCTGTTCCCCTGACAAATTAGTGTGAAGATCCAAGAAATGTAGGTAGCTGTTAATGACATATAACTGATAGTCAAACTTGTACATAGTCAGAGAATGTACATGCACACATACTTGTCATCCCAGCATCTCACCCAAAGTGTATGAGAGAAGTCTCAAAACATGTTGCATTAACACCTGCATCTTGTCAAGCTTGTACATAAGACACAGGTTCTGTACATACTAATCTACAAACATATCATTGCACAATATATTGCCATTGGGTAGTGTAATAATACATGTAAGTTACAGATCACTGCAGTGACTACGAATGTTGTGAAAACTACAAGGATGTATTAGTTGTTAATTGAAGTCTGTCGCTCTCTCTCTCACCCCTACCATAAGTGCAAACATAACCGTTTTACACAACTCATTTGGTATGTCTACACTCCTACCCTTTGTTGGGACATATGTCCTATTGGTTTATAAATATTCACATATATTTCTATACATGTGCCATGTTAAAGTACACCCATATTGGTGGCCTGTTGCCATCAATGAAACCTGCATGTTGTGGTAATGGCCACTATTTACCCATATATGCATGTGTTCGGCCTGCTCTGCAACTATGTTATATCTGGTGCCCTGGGTAATGGGAATACCTGCATGCTGTTATAACTAATCGTGAATGCTGTTGACTATTACTAACCCATATCTGCCTTAAACATACTACAGCATAGCTCGTATGGGAAGGCCAGTCCCAGCGAACCCATCTGTCCCACCTCAGATGGCCATGGCACCGGGCACCAACACATCTGGGGCTCAGCCTGGGACCTTCTCGTCCAATGGCCCAGCACCACCTTCGGGTGGAACTGCTGCAGGGGATGGGGCTCGCCCCCCCCCGGGAGCAGAAGCGGACAGAAACCTGTCACCCGTGGTACAGTCTGGGCTGTGGTGCATAGGGATCTTGACAGGGAGATTCGAGACCACCTATGCCAGCTTGAGGGCCGAGTAGCAAAACTAGAGGGTGAGCCTGCCCCTCCTACACAGCCCCCAGCACAGCCATCATCTGGGATGTGAAGGTGCAGTGGTGGCTGCCCATGGATGGGAACCTCAGTCCCACTGTATCCATTAGTGGGCTCATGGGCTTGCGACTTCCAAACACCCCTCCCCGTCCAAGGTGTTCCCCCACATGTGTCATATACCACCCCTGTATGCATCTTGTTTGTCATGTCTGTCATCCTACCCAACCTATCCTCCCCAACATCCCACTCTCACCTAAACATAAAAGAAAAGAAGGGCAATCTGTTCCCGCAAAAAAAGCATGCCCCATACATAGCTGTCCATTTTGCACACTTGTCCACTGGACACATGTAAACGTTTATAATTGGCATCACAACATACTATTGTTGCCCTCACTCCTCTCTCAGGGTTGTGAGTGTCCAAATGTCATGCTAAATTTATTGCATATTCACAGCCATTGCTGTAGAAGAAATGGACAGCTATGGACCTTCCCTACACCCTTTCTGCACATCTCTAGCTATTTTCTCTACTGTGTTTCCCTTTTTGTACCCCCTTTTTCACCACTTTCCTATCAACCCTTTTTTCTTTTCTTTTAAAGAAATCAGCACGGGGGTAAGGGGGAGTAAGCACTTTTAAGCAGCAGTGAGCGAGTTTCAGCCTGTTTGCACAGGGGCAAGCACTGCCTACACAGGTTAAGCAATCAAGAAGGTAGCTGAGTGTAAGGAACTGTAACAAAAAGTAACCACTGCTTACCGTCACGCAAACCCGCCCACACCCACTCACAACTGCTTAAAAGTGCCTTAATCACTCCATATCAAATGGCCTTGTTCTGCCCAGCAACAAAATAAACAGCCTCTGCAAGGCTCAAAACCAGGACCCTGCACAACACCGCCACTGCGATTTACCACTAAGCCATGGCAGATATACAGATATTGGATGTTATCACAAACATATCATCCAGCACAGTCATTCAACAGTATAGGAAATGTATTCCATCATGTAGATGTATGTGTGTGTGTTTATGTCCAGATATAGATACATACATATGTATAGATATATCAAGAGCATCCCATGTGACAACAAAGTATTAGAAAGGAATGAAAAGAGAAACACCAGCAACTCCTGTATTATGTAGTGGTGTTGTCCTATGTAATATCAAGACTCCCCCAGACAGACATGTGTCAATAATAAACGCAAACATTTGTACATTGGCCAGATACATTACTCTGTGCATTTTATTTACATGAACACAGCAGTTCCTGTCCAATCATTATGTGAGAACAGTACTCTTGCAAGGTGCTGTCTGTGACATCATCATCATGAAAAAGGTAAATGGGGTAACCATAGAGAGACCGGTAATGTCGTGTGTACAATGGGCTTGTCTGCATCATGTTTACCTGGAACTTTTAGGAGTCATGTGCATACCAGGATCGTGTGCCTGAGAGACAGGGGTGAGGACAACAGTAGTATGTTGTGATGCAAATTAAAAAGGTTACATGTGTCCAGTGGACAAGTGTATGAAATGGACAGCTATATATGGGGCAAATGTTGTTCTAGGAACAGATTGGCTTTTTGTTTCCATAAGGTGAGAGTGGGATGTTGGGGAAGGAGAGTAGGTATGTTCGTGGAGGATAGGTTGGGTAGGATGACAGACAAGACAGCATACAGGGTCAGTATATGACACATGTGGGGGGATACACCTTGGATGGGGAGGGGTGTTCAGCAGTCACAAGCCCATGAGCCCCCAGATGGAAACAGTGGGACGGAGGTCCCCACCCATGGGTCGCCACCACTGCATCAAAACAGCCGCAAAGGTGGCTGTGCTGGGGGCTGTCTAGAAGAGGCAGGCTCACCCTCTAAATGTGATACTCTGCCCTCGAGCTGGTGTATCTGGCCTCAAAACCCCTTATTGAACCCCCTCCACACCATGTTTGGGACTGTACGATGGCTGACAAGTTCCTGTCTAGACCTGCTCCCAGGGGAGACAAGCCCCATTCTCACTGGTGGTTCCACCAGAAGATGGTGCAGAGCCAACAGAGGTGGAGGTCCAAGGCTGGGCCCCAGATGTACTTGTGCCCAGTGCCATGGCTAGCTGAAGTGGGACAGGAGGTTCCGCCGGGACCTCCAATCCCATACAGCCTATGGTGTTGCAGTTTTAACACAGATATGGCTTAGTAATAGCCAACAGCATTCAGGATTACTTATAACAGCATGCATAGATATGATCATCAACCCAACACAACAGATGGCAAACATTTGCAGAGAGAGCACAGCACATGTATATATACTGCATGACATCTGTACAAAGTGTAGAAGACTTGTGACTGCAGCTATGAACAGTGGCCTATTATTGGCATGTCACTGTGAGAACCTCAGACAGTGACTGTCATACCACTGTTTCACGTAACATATGTCCAATCAGGGATGAGATGGCAGTAACTCTCATCACTATCACCATGTACTGATTGCAATCCTCATACTATGCTTCTGCAGTTCACAAATGTGTGTTCAGTGAACACAAGAAACAAATGGTTCCACACACTGACCAGTCCATAGATGGCCTTACAGATGGGGGTTCCCTCACAGACAGAGCACTGTCTTGTCAGTTTTAAAACATGCAGACTAGCCATTACCACACACAACTTGTTAAATAGGCAGTAGTCTCAATGAAGCATAGCTACACTTACATGATGTAGTCATGTCTGACACATCACCCTCCTGTCTTTAGGCTATTTTCCACTGTGTATGTTGTTTGAGGAATATCCAGATATCATCTGTGATGCTGTTTACCAAACACCAGATCCAGGTTCCACTCACAGTGACTGTCATGGTCAAACACCAACATGATGTTCCTAGATTTGTACTGTGTTTCCATGCGATTGGCTATGGGAACATTACCACAGCTGTTCCACATGCAATCAGCTAGAGAAGGACTGCAATAGGTGTAAAGGCCATCACCTGATCATGACCATCACTTACAAAACACAAGCTGCTGCTGAGCAGGTGTACAACTCCACATCCACCAGAGAGTGTGTGGAAGGGACAGTCAGAGGCAAAGTACATCAGAGAAGGGCTTGGAGACTAAAACCTAAGCATCGTCTATCACACACCTACCAGTACAGGGGTTCAAACCCCTGACTGACTAGCCATTATTATTACAAGTGTAATGCAATTACTCCATGTGCCACATAGCTAATATGTTGGTGTGCTTTAAGAACATATATGTGTGCTCGTGAGCAACATCTGCAACAGAGATATAGTAGACATATATTAGGTGTAGCACACATGGCTGACCACATGAACAGATGTCATTGTCAACACAACCACACTATCTAAGGGACTCAGACTCATTGCCACACTTTGCCAGGCTCACAAATACACTTTCTAACTACTTAGTCTGCCACACTGCAGTAATGCACAGGTACTACATGCACCACAGAATATATCCTGAGGTTCTATGGGCTAGGGCATGTGAATGTGTCTGACATCAGTCGGTATGCCAATGGGAGTTATACTGGGTGTAACTGTGGTTGGGAGCATCATACCCTACACGCAGACATGAGGTGCCAGTACTGACATGCATGTGTGCATTGCTTCATGGGTGTGTAGTGGTTGGCTGTGGAAGATGGCTGTACAAGGCTGGTTGAGGGGTAATCCTTGGCATCACACCACCCGACAATGGTGTGCAGTGTGATTCAGGGGTGAAGTGTATGCAATGTCCCACACAGATGGGTATTGTATGAACTGTCCTGTCATCCTGGTTACCATTGTGTATGGCCATTGCTTTGCAAAGCATGCCATGTCTGTGTTTGATAGTCCTTGACATGGACATTGCCTGGGATGTGCACGTCCCACAATAATGTACAGTGACATGTACAAGTGTACCTGGTTTGGCTGGCACATGTTGTGTACACAGACTGTTATCATCAGATATGCCAATACTGGCCTGGTGTGGCAGGACCTGCTAATAGACATCAGGTTGACCCCGCACCTGCAATGGTAGCATGATGCAGGTATTCCCTGGTGTCAGTGGCATCTGTCCATACAGGGCATGTGTGTAAGGCATTGTATGTCCTTTGTGGATCACATTTGATGGCACCACATATGTTGCAGGCATCCAATGGGGAACACAGTGAAGGCACATTGTCCACAATTATGTGCCTATTGTACTGTTGGACAGGGTGCCTTGCCTTCTGCAGCCCACGGCAATCACACCATGCCTACTATCTGTCATGAATGTGCAGGGTACTAGCAACATAGCGGAATATTCTAGGCAAGTGTGTTTGTGTATGACACATGGGTTCAGAACGTATTCCGGGTAATAGTAGGGTTGCATACTTTGTTCACCAGGCCTTTTGCCAGCTGTAGGGGTATGGATTGCCAACAAAGTCCCATGGCTGATTGACATCTGTACTCCTCGTGAGATGGACATTGTGACATATAATATGGACAACATATAGGAAAACTACAAAAAATGCTCCCCAACATGTCCAGTGGTTAGACACTCACAGCCACCTCCACACAGGCTCTGGCTGTCAAACACATACACACACACACACACACACACACACACACACACACACACACACACACACACACACACACACACCATGTCTTAGGATAGAACCACTACCTAACTAGTTTATCACACTACAGCATTACGCAGTTACACCATGGGCTACAGAGATTACTGGGTTAAAGCAATGCCAGAGGTATATTTCTGGGTGGGTGACATCAGCAGGATTGACAAAGGTGTGTATGTGAATTGTAAAGAGTGTGCATATTCTAAAAAGCATTGTTCCTTTCTCAGTCAGACACACACACACACACACACACACACACACACACACACACACACACACACACACACACACACACACACACACACAGTTGGCCTGTCTGGGATTAGAACACCTACCAAACTAGTTTATCATACGACAGCATTATGCAGTTACACCACGCACTATGGAGATTACTGTGTTACAGCAGTCCGAGAGGTGAATTCGTAGGTGGGTGACATTAGCAGGATTGCCAAAGAAGGGCATTTCAAGTGTACTGCGAGTTGTACATGTCTGTTACCTGTGTGTACCCGCTGCTTACTGTCGTGAAAACACATTCATACCCACTTACAACTGCTTAAAAGTGTCTTATTCAGTCCTAATTGACTGTATCAACAAGCCTTGCAGGTCTTGAATCCTGGACCATACACACTGAGGTTACTGGACTTACCACTAAGCCATCTGGGTTATATACATGTTTCATGGATTTTATAATGCACATCTTACTACAGGTATTCCACAGTACTGAAAACAAATGGGACAGTCACTTTGTGTACATATGTATGGTACCCTTGAATGTACTGCACTCTGTGAAACAACAAAGACAAGTCTACATCTGTACAACTGTCATAACTAAATATATATATATATATATATATATATATATATATATATATATATATATATATATATATATATATTGTTTGTGTCTTCGTTTTTCGGTTAGGGGTCGCCACAGTGGAACTCCGGTCCCCTAATGATTGGCTGTTGATTTTTATGTACCGGCTTGCCAGGCCTGATGCACAACCTTCAACTAAGGTACACCCATTCACACATGTCTCCACGCAGAACACGCTCTCTATATATGTCTATATATATGCGCCTATGGGATGTGTGTATATATATATATATATATATATATATATATATATATATATATATATATATATACACACAAACACACACACACACACACACACACATATATATATATATATATATATATGTATATATATATATACAGACACAGCTATATATATATATATATATATATATATATATATATATATATATATATATATATATATATATATAGATACACACGTCTGAATACCCTTTGTGACACAGAAGGGTTCCAAAGGAACTGGCGTGTACACAAAACACAGGCATCTCTTGTTTTACAACATTTAAATCTTAATCAGTTCTCCAGAGAAGGGATGGTTGTTGTGTATGTGGAGTTTGGGATGGGGAATGATGGCTAATGTAATCTACCCCAGGGATTGTGTTTAGGTGGGGGAATGATGGGTATGGACTTACACCCCGGCAACCACTTCTGTGTCACTGCTCGACAGTGGCACAGGAAAATAACATACCCAACTGTAGTCGTTCTTGACTGTGTATTCTTTTCCATTCCTAACTATGTAATCCTTTGTAGACTCCAGTCACCACAGATGACTACCATGGTGTGCAACATGTTAAAAGACATTACACAAGTGTATGCCTGGCTACAGGGTAGTCACACACACAAACTTGCCAGTATTGTGCATACATGTTTTGCCTATGTAAAGGTAACTAGTACAGTGGTATGCAGTTGGAGTATGTGCCAGAGAAGACATACAATTACACTTACTCTGATTCCACTTCTGAGCTGGGTGACATCACAGGACTGATTACTTGCAGTGGGGAGGGGAGAGGGGGGAGAGATTTAGCAGTTGACAAGGATAAAGGCCAGTGCAAAAGGTGGTATCTCTTTGGAATGCAGGAAAACCCGCTCTCATGACAGGATGCAGACACAAATACACACACAACCACACTCAGCCATTTGCTGACATACACACACAGTTGCCAGAGGTGGGATCAGAACTCCTGCCTATATACAGGTCACTATTACAGTACTACACAGTTACGAGACATGCCACAGAGATTATACATTCTAAAGCAGTCAGAATGCCCTTCTAAGATTGAGGACAACAACAGGGATACTGACAGTCAAGATTTTCATAACTGTAAATCTGTGTGTTTAAAGTAGGAGTCCATTACAACATGTATGCACAAGCAAGACACATCATCTGCAGGTAAGACATAGGTAGGCCTGAGAGATATAGTTGTAGCACAACAAGCCCTGAACTGGAGTATGCCCATCTGTGGAATGGACAACTACTATCACTATACAGGGTTAAAGTGGTCATGCTCATACACATAGAATCACATAACTTGTTTGGATGCATTGACTCCAATTACACAAGGTGACAGTGGGCATGCTCATACACTTTGCAGGACAGGGCCATTTGGGATGCACTATAACTACAACTGCACAAGGTTATACTGGGCATGCTCATACACTTAGAAACAAATGGCTTGTTTGGATGCACTGACTCAAATTAGAAAAGGTAGCAGTGGGTACACTCATACACTTAGTGGCACAGGGCTGTTTGGGATGCACTCTGATTCTAACCACAGAAGGCCACAGTGTGCATGCTCATACACCTACATGTGCAGAACATGTTGTAATGGACTCTTATTGTAAACACATAGGTTTACAGCTATGTACATCTTACCTGTCAGTATATATGCACATCATACTGGTTTACTACCAGATAGCTATATGTTGCCCATAAATGATATATCTGTGTCTGTGCTGTGATACACATGCATACATGTACAGGAAGTACTGACATATATATGTTAAGTATACACAATCATGCATGTGTGGATGTGACAGAAATTAGGTTAACTGGGACACACAGGCAGATGCTACTTACAGCATGTGTCACACACCTTGCTGCCCTGAAAGACATACATTGATAGCAGGTTGTGGACAGTGGCATTATACTTGGAACAGTGGCATGTGCAAGCATAATGTGTGAGCCCCATTGTGTAATGGTACTGAGGTGCAGGTGTCAAGATGACCTCTCCTGGCTGTGTTAGTAGTTGTCATTATTAGCAGGACTGTTACACTAAGTAAATCTCAGATTGGTCATATACACGTCTGCTGCTGTCCTTCACCTTAGATGTGGCATTTGCTACCAAGCACATTACAGCCACTCGCAGTGATGTCATGGTACGAGTGGCAACTGCTAGACCAAAACAATGAGCCAATGTCCAACTGTTATTATGATGTTGTCCAGTGTCTGTCATTCCAGGCTGTCATGACTGAAAGACAAGCCTTCGATAAAGAGCACATGCATCCATGTTTCAAGTGAGTGTGGATAATACCTAGGTCGCATTTACCCATATAGTCGCATTCCAAGGCAAAAGTCCTACACACAGAAGTAACAACCTGACACCTACAAGACAATTGCATTGGATGCTTATGCTAACCAGTGCTAGATGTGTGGCTTTCATAATCCATTTGCTCAATGTAGAACCTACAATGGGGAATACTGACATCTGTGCAGTGAGGAACACTTGGCTGAAGGCTCTGTAGTGAACAATTGCACTACCACCATATAACTCAGATCCAGACATGTGGGCCATAACACTGGTACAGACCATTCCAGGTGGCGGTGTCCACATATTCATAAAGGCTACTCACATGTAAAGACCACTAGTCCGACATAACTCATCACAGATGAGTCAGGTACAGGTGACAGTGGAAAACGCTGCATTCTAGGTTGTATCCTCATATGCATCCACCACCTTGTCCCCAGACTACCAACACACATCCATATGTGGTATGACATAGTATGGTAGACCACCAGATAACCTTCGATTGGTGGACTGTACCTAGGCCTACATCAACTGTGCAAAGTACCCATGTACAGACACAGCTGCATAATGTGTTATGCAATGCAATAGTACCACTGTTTGTAACCAGATCAGTTGTACACATACCAGGGTCCCTCGGATGTTGTCAGCATTAACACAGTCGACTGTTGCTGTACACCAGTAAACAACACCCTCATGGTTGTATATGACCTAACTGTACCTGCCCTGGATATGTACATCCCACACTCATACAACATAAATGACATTACCATAGCTTTTGTTATCCTTTCTACATACAGTTGGCTACATTCGTTACACACATGCACATGGCAGATAGCATACTAACAATACATAAGGTTTGATATCTATGTTAACAGAGGTAATATTCCCTCTCTACTGGTCACCCATGCCACCTATCATATCATACAACAACCCATGTGGCATGTATGTCATTAGACATGTCCACCTAATGTAATGCCTACAAACATACCCAAATAACAGGATCATAGGACCTACACAAGGCCTGTATTGACAGACTCAGGGAAATCCCGCTCTGCTTTGTATATACCTGAGTAGTCACAGGTGATATGTCCATGACATGTACAGCCATGTGTGCCCACAGCTCCGCCATATACCCCATGTCAACAATTGCAAGCCATGCATGCTGTGTGCTGTCTGGACATTAGCCTTAGTACCACAATAGCCAGTATGTGCTGGGGTGAGATGTTTACAAGCCACAGACCTAGCACATGCTTGAATGGGTGTACTGCCTAGCTCTAACAGAGCACATTGCAGGCACTCTTCCAGTAAACATGAGGTGTGTGTGGCAAATATGATGCACTCACTGTTGACCATTACAGTGCCCTGGCTTCACCATGGAACTGTCAAGTAACAGTTTGTAGGAGCATGACATGGAATAATGCTGTGTGTGTCTTGCTGATATGTGCTGTTGTCATATATGTACACTTGACTACTCAGTGAAGGTGGTTGTGTCCTACCAGTGCATGAATACAACATCCATTATGGTGTAATGCTTGGCTATGTTTCACACATGGCGTGGGGAAGGTGTGAAATGTATCCTCTTGACCTGCTAGTCCACTTACTGATGTAGACCACATATGTGTACATGTATTGATGCTTGTTTAGATTCCATGCCTGTGCAGTGTCTGATGTTTGAAGGTGACTGTTGTCTTAGTACATCATGCTGTTGCAATACAGCCGCAACATTGCCAACTTCATATGGTGATATGCTCAAAGTACAGTAAGTTGTACATGAGGTATGGACAGATGTTTGGACATGACTACTAAGTGGTGGGGCTACTTTGCAGATGAATGATTACTGAGGACAGCTCACAGGTGTGTTACAAGCATTCTACAATAACCTGTGTAACTGCTAAGGTGTGGTATTGTTAATTGAAGTGGAAGACAGACAATGTAGACTGCAGTAAGGGTGACACTGAAGGCAAACCTCGACACCTGTAACAGTAATACCTCCCCTGGGCATATATTGTGCATATATCAGCACAGTTGGCAAAGGAAAGAGTCAGTATGCTTTGTAGTGAATGCAGTAGTGATCTACCTCTGTAATACCTATCATGAGATAGGCAGGTGTTTGATTCACAGTACTGGCACGTGTGGTTGTGTATGTGTCCATATATGTCACGTATGGTTGGGAATACATCCCACATGTTTTTCACTCTCCTGAACACTGTTGTTGACATCAGTACAGAGTGAAGTATAGAAAGAAAGGCATAGGCAGGTGGTTGAACCTCACACATGTCAAGTGTCTGTATGTGTGTGACATAGGTGTATATCTTTATGAATGCCACAGTGTGTGTTTGTGTGTGTGTGTGTCTGTGTATTGCTGTCCATGTGTATGGCTACCCGGTCCCTGGAGTGAGGCTGTATTTTACCATAGTGAAATGTTAATGCCCCCTCCCTCCATCCACTCAATGCAATCTAGTATTTCTGTTGATATTATCAATCTTAGTTGGGTATTCTAACCGACTGTTAACATTTACACCCTGGGCTGCGGCTTGTTGTTACATGGCCTACTGATTAACCCCCCTCCCCACATGCACTCACTGCAGTTTAGTATCCCTGTCGATGTCCTCAATCTTAGACCATTCCGACTACCTGCACATGTGTAATCTCTGTGGCGCGTCTTGTAATTGCTTGGTACTATAATGATGATTTGCACGTAGGCAGGGGTTCTCATCCCAACAATGGCAACTGTGTGTGTGTGTGTGTGTGTGTGTGTGTGTGTGTGTGTGTGTGTGTGTGTGTGTGTGTGTGTGTGTGTGCGTCTGTGTGTTAGAGTGTGTGTTACTGTGTCTGTGAATCCCTGAGCGTGTGGGTGTGTCTGTGTTTGCATTCTGTCATGGCATGCCACAATTTCCACTGGCCTTTACCCTTGGTATCCACTATACCACTCTTTTACCTCCTTCCCGCTTCAGGTAACTATACCTGTGATGTCACCCACTATGGATGTGATGGCTCTGAACACAGTAGCTTACTACACAGCTATCATGCTCTTGGATCAATAGAACAGTAAACATAATTGAAACATGGGAGATTATAACTGTGATGTGGAAGCTACAAAGTGCATGCAGGTATTGTCGTATAGACCTCTGAGTAGTCAACATGTACATATGGGACACTAACCGCAAACACTGACATCCCCCGGTACATGCAATTACACCTAAAACAGGAAGGCAGAACATCAAGATCAACATGCTGTTAATGTTGTTACACATGATACATACTGTCAAATGTACAAAATGCATTCTAAAACTGTAATACATGGTATGTCTGCTGCCTGTCAACACTACTCAATAATATTAATCTACAATTGTCTACCTAGTATGTTCACACTGTGCATCAGACCATATGAGCATGTCCCTGCACCGATGGTGTGGATGACAGGGATGCGGCACAGGCATCATCATATGCACAGGGTGATAATGTTTGCCAGATGCCTAGGCTGCGCCATTGGGTGACATCATGTGTGTGTGTTAGGGCCTGTGATATCATCGGGCATGTGTGAATGTTATGCATATGTGTATGTGTTGAGGTGCCCTACATTTGTTTCTGGTGTGTGTGTGTGTGTGTGTGTGTGTGTGTGTGTGTGTGTGTGTGTGTGTGTGTGTGTGTGTGTGTGTGTATGCATGCACACAGGTCTGGCATGTGGCTGGCCTACACAGGGGTATTAGTGACAGCTGCAGACTGTACAAGACAGGTTTCACAGTTCACGGTGTCCGGCCATGGCCATGTGACCTTTTTCTGCCAGGGTTGCACAGGCACTACCAGGCAGAGGTCCAGATTGGGTAATGTCTGATGACACATGTCCACTGGAACCTTGTCCCCATTGGGACTGTCCAGGATCATGTGCATGTGGCCTACTGTGTCCTGGTGTGGACTGCACAGCACCAGCTGCACTGCTGCTGCTATCACCACTATGGGAGTGGGCATGTGCAGTAGCATGTTCACGTAGACCTCAACAGGTGATGTAGCTGACCTACGTCCATGTGACCGATGCTTCACTTCCACCAGATGTTCCAGCACAGACATTCCATGCTTGAGGACTGACATGACACAGTCAAGGACTCCCACCATGTCACCCAATTGTCTATCCAAAACATCTGCAAGATGATGGTGAGCATTTGCAATTGTCTGGATGTTGTCAGTTAGTGAATGACAGCAGATCTCTCAAGCCTCACACCTTCTCTGTTGTGCCATTCAGCACGTGCCTGTGCCTCCAATACAGCTTGAAACATGCATCTGGTGACTACAGCTGATGTGCTTTGTCTCCCAGGGGCATGTTGGCCAGTGGTCCTCCTACGAGCAGCACTGGGTACATGCCTGTGTGGGACATCACTAGTCAGTTGACTGGGATCATGGTGTGAAGGCACACCTTCCATAGTCTCCACACTTCCCTGTTCCATGCTACCACCCACCAACTGTCCTTCCTCTATGGCCAGTGGTGATGGGGTATGTGTAGGCAAGGGAACCGTGTGTGAGGATGAGGAGGATACAGGTGGAATGGCAACCAATGGCACAGATTCAGCCCCTGACAACCCTGCCTGTGCCTCTATCATACTTTCATAATCACTGCTAGAGTCTGTGGGGACACTAACATCAGGTGGACAGCAGGAGGGCAACACACCTACATCAACACCTGTGAGGGGCAGACAAGAACTGTACATTACAAGTTATACAACCCAGACACACAGACACATGTTATGAGACCCAATGGCATGCGATAAGCAGGTGATATGGCAGATGGCATTCAGCTAAGACAATTATAGTGGTAGTTATCATACATCCCTGAGTTGCACACAACAGCCTGCATGTGTTATAGCAGATGGCATGCACCTTACACAATTATAGTGGTGGTTAGCATACATACCTGTATTGCACCATTTGTGTTAGTAGCTTATGCCCCATACCTGCAACACAATGCATGCACTATGCACCGTTGCACCACACTACCATGGTGTGTGCAACATACACCACATGTTAACAGACCATCACTGACCTTTGAACATCTGCCACTGATGCTTTGTGTTGGCCACCGCCCTTATGTGTGAGGACATAAGCAGAATGGTATGTCAGCTGAATACTATGTTTGCCTGAGCCCTAGCTTAAATATCTTCCCCAAAGCAGTGCATGTCTGTTCAACATTATTCTGCCTACCCCTGAGCTGAGTCTACAGACATTGAGCATGTGGCTGTACACACATGTTTGACATGGCTGTCCCTACTTTGCAATGGTCCAACAGACCAGCACAAGTTTACAGTACACCGGCCTGATGTGTGGCATATGACCTTGCCAATCACATGGAGTATGACATGTTTTCTGCTGACGTGTTTAATGACATGTATACATGTGTAACACAATGGTGTCATTTCCAATCTACAGTATGGTAATGGTGTCCCAATGCAGGGATGTGTTATACTAACATGGGCCTTCAGGTGATGCAATGTTGTCTGTCTGCCCTACAAATATGCAGTGACATACTGCACATTGAGCTGATGTGCATAGCCATTGCAGGGCATCATGTGGCTTCACTATTGCTATACAGTGTGAGTTACTGACACAGTTCATAGCCGTGACTGTGTTCACATACAATACATATCTAATGTGGAATATGACCCACGTCACTGAGGTGTATACACACTAAACCCTAATGTGGAATGTGTGACACAGGTCACAGAAGGGTATACAGATGACCCCCCTGCACATCTACAACCATATTACTGATGCCTGGCAAGTATGCTCTCACATGGCTAACTTAGCAGTACTCTGAGTCCCACATGCCATCTGTGTACCTCACACACATGAAGAGCAGGCATGATAGTGATGTCTGATACCAGCAAGGTGAATATACTGTATCTGTGGCCTGATGTGGTTGTATGTGTATGTTGTGCAATACATGTATGTATATGGATACTGTATAGGTGAATGCTTTCATGTCGTGACACGCTCAAGATGTTCAAGACATGTTATGGAGTGGTTTCATGTTATGCCTACACAAGCTGTGCACAGGCCTGTATGATGTTTAGTGTTTCACATCTGCAATATCACCATTACACAAAAGCCATAGTTGTATTGTGTTGAGTCAATGTACAACAGGGTGTACACACATGTACATCACTTCTACTGTGTGTGTTGCTTCATGCCTTTGGCCATCCTCCATGGCCATGTGTACACATGTTCTGTTCAATGGTTGTGATGGCCATCTATTTCACATGTCAGTGTTATCCCATATGACATACACCCATAGATGTCATATGCTCCACTGAGGGCAGGGTTATTTAGACAAAGGGTGATATGTATAGGATGTGAGATATCATGTTTTGCAGGATACTTGAGTAGTGTTGCAGTCAGCCCACTACATGTCATGGACATGTTAGATAACACATGACATTGTGTGACATTCATAGCAAGGGTATAATCCACAAGAGTGTATTCTGTGGGCTGGTCATACTCCAGCTCCAACACATTTAGAGTGTGTGCACACGTATGCTCTCTGCACAGTACTGTTTGTATTCCCAACATGCGTAATGCTGATCTGTAGTACCTGTCCCTACAGTGAACCACACCTCCACCATTGCATTCACAGTTGTCCACACATCTGGCAATGACAGTTTGGAAGGTTTAGTGCAGGTGTTTCATATAGTCTTCAATTGTTTCACATGGGTAACCACTGTGATGTATTGCAGGTCTGACCAGTGTCTTTTAACAGGACTAATAAAACAAACAAGGCGACTTGATACCACGCGGAATGTATTTAATAATAATAAAACTCCAAGTCAAAAAACATAACAGAGCAAAAATATGAAAAACGTAAAAACAAGAGATACTAAGCACTTTCACCCAAACATACTATGGGTATCTTCAGAGTATCACAAGCTTCACTTACACATCTGTTAAATAGTTAATATAATTATGATTGACCAATCACATACTTTAATCTCTCCAATTAAACAACGCCTTCATAGATGTAGTCTACACATATCAAACAATAAGGAAAAAAGAGTTAAAAAAATCCAGTCTAACTAGAAAATGTTAAACTATTCTTTACTTATACCTAACATCGATAAAATAAAAATAATTATAGTGGTATGTTGGTGCACAATATCTTATACTGTTAACTATAATAATATATAAATATTTAATTTTAAATACTATGAAATATTAAAATTCTATATGAAACAACCAATATGTAATTGATAAAAAATGTACTTTATATAAATAATTAATAATTCCCCTTCAAATACAATGTGACTTGTACTTCAAAATACTTAGAATTGAAATTTGCTCATTAATGCCTGGTGTATTGCTGGCATTGAGTCTTAGCTGCCATAGGCATTCTTTAACTTCTAATAAAATAGTATCATCACCTCTATTAACAGGACCACCATACATTATGTGTACGTGTGTTATGGCAGATAGCATGCAATTAATATGATCTGTGCATTATGAAGCCTGGTAAATAATAACAATCTCACCTGACACAAGCTGCTGTCACTGCAAAATGCCAGAAGTACCTAAACAGGATTGTCACAGCAGTAGGATCATTATCCACAACTGTGTAATAGCTACAGGGTGCAATGTCCATGTTAGCACATAAGCCAGTACAATACACTGTAGTATAGTATGTGGCATGTGTGCATACATGCCTTGCATATGATGTTACATTACATATTGTACAGTAACACATGTAACTATGTGAAATATAGTTGTGTTATATGTGCAGTACTGACTTACCAGGCAACGCCAGGCTCAGTGGTTGATAGATACCCACCTCCACAATACCAGCTAAATCTTGTGGATGGAGGTCTGCAGGTGTCCCAAGGTTGGGCAGTAGCTCCTTGGTATGTGTGAGTGGGGGCTGGGTAAATGGCCCCCCACCTGTTGTACCTTGTTCCCTGGCAATTGCATTAGCATGCTGTTTTGCCCATCTTATGAGATCAATGCAGTGTTGGCACACCTGCTGACAGGTGTGATTGTGACCACCAACATCATTTACCCTCCTGTGGAGTTCTTCCCACAGGGCATCCTGCTGTTGTGCATCCTGTGTCACATGGCTGAAGAGTGTTAAATGGTTGTCGAGGAGGTATGGGATGAGGACCTCATCTTCCAAGCGGGTGCATGCTGGTAGCCTGCCAAGCGGCATACCTGGAAGACATAATGATGGAGACAGGTCACAGTAACTCACAGAGAAGTACAGAAGTACAGCTGAACATGCATGTGTATCACATTTATTAAGATTGCAAATAAGTCTTTGCAAATCTACATGACACTAACACCACTGACATGTTTAAGTCACACACATTTGACACTTACTGGTGATGTGAGGTTATCACCATATATGTGTGTGTGATGTGATGACATTGCTCATAGTCCATGTGGATGTTGTCTTGATGTGGGCATGTCTGTTTGCCTGTACTGGTGTCTTTACCTATCAGCACATGCCTGGATGTGTTCACATTAATGCAATAGACCTTAATGCTGTGTATATGTCACATATATAGTCATACACAGCCTTTAGGGATGTGACCTGTGACCCTGCAGACTTGCTCACAGAATGTTTTACATGTATGTGTTTTGCCATATACATCTACATGGCACTGTACAGCTGTGTACCATCCTGCCATGTATTGCCTGTGTTGCACATGTGAAACACATGAGACAATAGCTAGCCTGATGGTATTTGCAGGGTTGGATATCAACTATAGCATGTATGGTCATAGTGAACTAGTAGGCTATATGCCCTGGGCCTTTTATGAGCCTAGGCAGAAAGGTTACCTAGCTGTAGCCAACAGACAGGTATGTTTCTGTGGCCAGTTCAAGCAGTGCCACAGAACTGATCCACAGGGTTACTAATATATTTGGCATGCGGTCATCTCACCATGTCACAGAGAGGGGTGATGTGCAGCTTTGCTGGTTAGAGATGCATAGTATGGCAAGAGTATGTAAAGTGTATGGGACAGAGATCCTTGTACTAGAAAGGTGGATGTCCGTGAAGTATGCGTTCATTTAGAATCAGGATGTGTTTAGTGTAGCGTGTCCAACATCTCTGGTTTGGACATGGCTTTATTCAGGGTAGGCTGCATGCTACATAGTGGAGTTAGGTATTGGGAAGGGCAGTGTAGGCCGTCTACACATGGGCGATAACCCTTAAAGGAAATATGTGATCTATTATGGGTCACATGAGTGTTGAGTATGGCTGAACAATTATCTGTATATTCATGGATAGCACCCTGTCATGATTAGGGGTGCCACATACGACTACCTGACTGGTGTGGTGAAGTAACTATCAAAGGAAAGACTACTGTACAGCTGCATCCCATACACACACATTTGCCATTACGTTGACCGCTGCCTAGGTGGTAGTTCATGGGGACAGGGTTTTTAACATAGGGGATGACAATGCAATACTTAGCTGTCAGATTGCAGCCGTATGTCACACACCACACATCTGACACACAAAGGCCCTTCTGTATGTTGAACGTAGCACACATTGAGTCAACTATTGCTCCTAGTTCATAGTCATTTGCAAACATCAATAGGCAGATGCCTTCTGTGTTAGTCTGAGTGGTATAAATAACAAAGAGGGGGGAGTACCAGGAATGAACCCTGTATTACTGTGGCTGGCACTGGTTTGATGTGCATGTATTAGTCAGACACCTTCTGTAGTGTTGGTTCTGCCAGCAGTCCATTTGCCAACTACTCCTGTAACATAGGAATATACACCTAGTTTACTGAGTGTAGCTGGAACACAGTATGGGTGATGGTGTCCTAAGACCTGGCAAGGTCATGATATACTGTTTGAATCAACCTTACTGTCATCTACATCTGTACTGAGTACATCAAATAAGTTGATCATGGTTCATGACCTTACACACCAAAGTCAGCAGGGTAGTAGTGCACTATTTCCCATTATCAATGGTGTCTCCCCCTTTGTGGGGTCTGATAACTGTTGCTGTGCACCATTCAGTGTGTACACAGCCTGACATGGAGCTATGATTGAACATGATGTGAATGTGGAGAGCTGATTGTTCTTACATTTGTGTAGGATACACCCTAGGATGTTGACAGGTCCCACGAAAGCTGTATGTATGGCTTTAGAGAGTGAAGTTTGTACCTGCATAGTTGTTATTACAGTGGCTCTGTAGTGTACATGGATATATAAATATGTGTACCTGTTGGGGGGGAGGGGAGTTAGGAGTGGGTTTAGGTTCTCCAAGACCCTATCTGGATGAACAGGTGCTATTTCTGTAGGTACAGTACTTCCCATGCCATAGTGCTGTGCAGCACGGCAAGTCTTGTCGTTGCCATTACGATTAATGACACAGCTATAGAATGCTCTGTGCTTGGCCTCATAATATGTGGCTGATTAGTTTCACAGTAGCTTTGTGTGGTTTTATATGGTGTATCTGCATCTTACTGAGGCTGACCAGGGATCATCTACACTCATGTGTGTTCACTCTTGCAACAGCTACCTTCTGTGGTACAGTTTAAAGCATGGTACCACCAGTTTGCCTTCTTGATAGTGTTTGGTTGAATCTTGGTTCTGTTTCAATGGCACAATCACTGCATGTATGTGACTGCTTAAGGTTCATTTGTATAGGATTCAGCATTTCCATATGCATTGTCCATCTGCATGGGTGCCATGACAGTCACCACTTTGCTCTTAGGAAGCATAACATTGGCTTTGGAGACTGACTATGTGTAGCATACTGTTAGCCCTGTTTGAGTGACTGTTGTGATCCAGGTCATTGGGGTTGATGGAATCCAACATGCACTGAGCGCAGGTGTTGGTACATGAGGAGTCTTCCCAGTGAGGAGTCTTCCCAGTTCATAATGGAATAGTTGAGAGTAGCCATTTTATTTATTTATTTTATTTTATTTTACATTTGTTGACCAGGCTAGTCTAACTGGATATATGCCCATTTTCAGTAGAGGCCTGGGGAGAAAAGCTCCACATAAAATATACAGCACATTAATAATTCAGTTTCAAGACATTAAACTAGAATTAAAGATACTAGCTATACAAAACACATGCTACAAAGTAAATAGGCATATGTGATATAAGAAAGTAGTATAGTATAAAGAAACCATTATTATGCTTTTCTGTCTCAAACCTAATCTTCACCATTACAGCACATTATGACAGTTGAGAAATCTGTGGCATGGTGGGTGATATGTCACAAGGTGCAATTTGAATTCCACTTTGGCACAAAGGTAGTTGCTCAGCATAATGCATCTGAAGTTATGCAAGTGCAACTAGAGTGGGGGTGTACATATCTTTCAGGAATATGGACACACCTACGGTCTGTGTGTTCCAATAAAGGATAATGGGCAAGAGGTGAGGTATGTGTTATAACATGGTCATGCAAGTGTGCACTCCAGAGTATAGAAACATGTCTCAGCCACTGCACAGATATGTTCACCATGTTAGGGATTGACATATGCGAGTCCATATAGAGTTTCTGACATGTGTCATTGAGTAGCAAGACCCGCAGTTTATTGGTTGGCTGTTCCTGTAACAGCAGTGGACCTTCACTTGAACTGTGCATGATGAAGGCACTATAGGGGAAGCATGAGCCCTAGCCAGTATCCAGATTCCCAGGGGTGACAGGTGCAGGCCCTGTCTGGCAAAGCATCATGGTCTGTCAACCATGTTATCCCAGGCAGACAGATACTGGATACCCTTTGACTTGCACCACTACATTAGACAATTGTGGAATACAATCCTTTTGTCCCTGTACTGCAGTATCATTCTGGCCAATGGCAGAATGCTACCCAGGCCTTGGGACATACCTGCATTTGCTACAAGACCTGACAGTTCCTACATGTGTTTCCATGCAGTCCAGGCTACTGCATCACAGGTCCTGCACAACAGCATGGAATATGCCAGAACCATGTGTATAGTTCAAAAGGTGGTCTGAGTGTATGGGTATGTGGCTAATCATGGCAGACAGGCAGCTGACAGTATGTATGTCCTTGTATAGGTTGGTGTGTAACATAGTGCTAGAGTTTGCATTCACAAATGAGTACTGTTGGGCATGTTTCTATCCACGTGTTCTGAGGTGTGGCACAATTATGCAAACTATGTCATAGAGTTTGTGTATTTCGTTGTCTGTCTATTCCAGCTTGGGAGGTCACTTGTTTGGCCAGATAATTAGAAGCATCTGTGAATGTGTGTGATTTCTGGTAGTGTGTGTGGGTGTTCTTACTATGTTCTGGTAAGGGTATGTGTTGGCTGTGATGATGAGATGCATGTGTTAACCTACACCTCATGACTGTCCAGTCCAGTCATGGCTGTAGACTGGACTGCCTTCCAGATTATGCCTGTAGCTGCATCCCAGACAATGTGTGGGGTGTGGTGTTAGGTGTGTTTGGCAATGTACATGGCATAGAGATTACATTCCCCCAGGATGACCACATACACAAAGCTGACAGTAAACACCAGTAGCTGACTAGTGGAAATGCCTGTAAAAGTATTCAGTACTACAAGTACCAAGTACTGTATTCAGTTTACTTATTGCTTATGAAGATGTTTTAGACAGTGATGCTCACATGTAAATATTTGTGTTATGGACATGACAACACTGGCTGTTATGGAAACATTGTAGCTACATTTAGCAGCAATCCTCCTATGAGGAGCACATCACATCCTAATAGTTGATTACAGATGATGCAAGTGTCTACAGGTCTGTTTCCTTTTCTGAGTATATACTCACATATCCACCAGGACCATGAGCTCTGTTGGGCATAGACACCCACTCCCCAAACAGAGTCATGTATCAATAGACTCTGACGCCACTATCAACATGATCAGGATATAATCAGATAGTGCAAGCCATCACCTATGAAGCGTCTATTACACATGGGCAGCAGTCGCCTACATCTTACACTCCTACTGCAGATGTTCCACTGGAGTTAAAGATGATATGCAACCTGTTTCATCACCAGTACTGCGCACTACCTTACATACAGTATGTGCAAGTGACTGTTAGGCTGGCAATGAGAGGTTAGGCTACACAAACCTGGTAGTTCAACCAGTGTGTCTTTACTCTCAATATCCACTCTATGTAGGTGTGCACATAGCCATTTGGCCCAGCCCTGTAACAAGGGTCACTTCATATTTGCATAACATGTACACATGCACAGCTGTTATTGCTTGCAAACAATACTAGAGAGGTCCAACCCTGTAACAAGGGTCACTACACATTTGCATAACGTACACATGCACAGCTGTTATTGCTTTCAAACGATACTAGAGAGGTGGATATTACATGTGTTATGTGCATGGAGAGTTACCTAGCTCTTCAAATTATCTTTGCTATCATGCTGCTAAACTGTCAGATGACTACAAGTGACATGTATCCTGTTACTGAGTATTGTAATTGCCAATAGACATAACTACTGTTTGCATAACATAACAGAAATGCTATGTAGAATGGAATACAGATCTGCCTAAAATACTGTACATTACACCGTTATTGGCACAATATCCCACAGTGCAAACCATATTTGCACAGTAAGCCCACCTTTGACATGTTCATCTTACTTATACACCCATACATATGTCTACTGTTACAATATTTCGACATATACTATCCCCTGTTATAGCACATACTTGTTGGACCAACCCTGACCTGACAGTGGCTGGAAGCGAATTGCTGAGTTCCAAGCCCATATCATCCTTTGTGGTGTATGAGGAGTTTGCCTTGTGACCTACAGCAGTACACACATAGAATACTACAAGCATTACTACTGCTCAACAATACATTGCTACAAGATAGCTATTTCCACTATATGCATTGATTACACTGTAATTCTTACAGAACAGGTACTACATACACAGACATACTACATGTTATGCATACCTTCTTAGTAATTGGAGGTGTTATTGACTAATATAATACTCATTTTTGGTTTGTCTTTCAGTGTTTTGTACTGTTCTACAGGTGATACAGATGGTTTGAATGTGTGACAAGGCAACCTTTTATAGTTACAGATCAGTAACATCTGGTATCCCGATAACCAATTGGTGTTCCTAAGTAGCTAATTACATGCACATCAGCTGCGCTGCTACTACCTTAGCCAATACCATGACGACAGTGGAGTATAATTGAGCACTCCACTTGGGAGTTGTCCCTTTGCCTTACTTGTAAGGAATACAGCCTGGAAGTGTTGTTTGAAATCTATTGCAACAGCTGTATGAAGATGAACAGTAATATATTGTTTGTAATGCCTAGAGGATTTGGTCTAAATGTGAGTACTCCTGTTATATTTCTGAACATTGCTACTTGTGCAGGGTTTGTCTGTACCTAATACGTCTGCATATGTTTCAGTCTGGCCAGGATGTTTGACCAGCTCAAGGCTGCATAGCTATGCATATAATTTTAGGGGGTTTATATTGTGCTTACCAGACATTTTTAGTTTGGTGTTAATGTGTATCATACTGTGCTGATAATCAGTACTCAGTAACACTTCCTGGTGTATGAACCTTTCAACCCTCTGAAACGGGATTAGTTCATACAAACCCTGTAACATTAACAGCTGTTCAACTGTATAACAACCACTATTTCACAAAGGGCCATGTTAGTGTGTCTGTGTCCAGGTATGTTAAGGTTTCAGCAGATGTTGTACAGTAGTTGAATAATTAGTTATTGTATGACAGTATGTATTGATGTAATTATTTTGGTTGTTGGGGAGATGGTGGGTGCACATAGCAGATGCAGATGTGTAGGAACCCATTTTATACAACTTCTATATGTGTGTGGGTGTTCTTTCCCTATGTGAACACTTGTCCCTTAGTGGACTAATACTATGGTAATTGCAGGCTGATATATTAATGCACTGTTAAATGCTTCCTGTATAGCATGCAGGTACTGTTAGTCCTTGAATCCTTTTGGCAATACATCGGAATGTAATAAAGTTTTGCTAAATGAAAGCTGTCTGTGTATTTCTGTCATGGATATTTGCAGTCATTGCAGTTGTGTTGATGACTGTGTCCATAGAACATGTTTGTAATAGTGTATTGGCATATACTCTTCATATGTTATGTTCATATTGTTTGTGGGGAGAGGAATGTGCGATTGCTATGATCCATGTTATACTCAGATATGAACACTTTGGATGCTGTTTACACACATGTATGTATGTGTGTGTGTGTGTGTGTGTGTGTGTGTGTGTGTGTGTGTGTGTGTGTGTGTGTGTGTGTGTGTGTGTGTATATATATATATATATTTATATATTATATATGTGTATATGTATATAGAATATATATAATTGCATACGTTTATCTGTACCTCCATAGATGTATAGATGTTTTTAACCTATCTATATATCTACATATATATGTAGATCTGTATATATTGACATGTCTCTATGTATCTCTCTCTCTCTCTCTCTCTATATATATATATATATATATATATATATATATATATGAGCATACACCTTTCATTGGGTACATGGCGGGTTGTCCTATTTCAACGCATTCCTCCCTTTTGTGTTTCAACCTGTCTGCATGCACAACTGGTATAGGTACATCTCAGGCACCTTAGTGTTAGGTTACTCTGAGGATGGAGTACATGGCTGGAGGTTCTAATCCTGGAAAGTGCTATTATTTTACCTCTCAGAGTAGGCACTGGTAGGGAAAGTGTGAATAATGCACATTTAAGTGTTTGTAAGCAGGTGTGCCCGTGGTCTGCGCGATGTTAAGCAAAAGTTAAACCTGTGAAGCACTTCTCCATTTAACTGTGTTTAAGTGCCACTTACCATCGCACAAACCCATGCAAACCTGCTTACAACTGCTTAAAAGTGCTTTAATCCAACTGCATCCAACAGCCCTTATTCTGGCCCTCAAAATAACTTAACAGCCCTTGCACCCAGGACAACGAACACCACAGTCACTGACTTTCCCACTAAGGCATCTGAGATATGTACAAATGTTATGGTCTTTAGAATATACATTTTACTACAGGCATTTCTCACTACAGAAAACAAATGTGACAATCAGTTGGTGTACATATGTCTGATACATGTTAATGTTCATATGTTTGTGAAATTAGGTGTTGCAATGTGACATGAAAGGGTGTTTTATGAATGAGAAAGGTTCTTGTTTTGTGTCCTTTTTATATTGTCCCAATACTCCATGTATACCCCTCCAGTTCACTTATTGAACATCTGACCCAAGCTCTCCTTAATGCATAATTTCATTACCCATCATTCCTCCCCCACCCCAATCTTTACATACACAACAACCATCCTTTCTATGGTGAATTAGGTTAATATTAATAGTTATAATACCAGAGCTGCATGTGTTTTGTGTACACTTCAATTCTTTTGGCTTGTTTCTGTGTCACGAAGTGTGTTTATAGATTTATATATATATGGCTATTGATGTAACTATATATATATATATATATATATATATATATATATATATATATATATATGTATGTATATATATATATATATATATATCTTTATATTTATATCTATGTGCAGACATCACTCACATGTATATATATATATATATATATATATATATATATATATATATATATATATATATATATATATATATATATATATATATATATATATATTTGTATGCGTGTGTGTGTATATATATATATATATATATATATATATATATTTCGCATTAATTTGTAACAGTAATACATATATAGACTTATATGTGTTGGTTCACATACTACAGTACATTACAATGTACTGTACATATGCACATAAAGTGACTGTCCCATTTGTGGTCATTACAGTGGAATGCATATGGTATAAGGTGTAGTCTAAAGACCATGAAACATGTATACACCTCAGATGGCTTAGTGGTAAGTCCCATGACTATAGTGTGAATGGTCCAGGGTTCAACACCTGTGATGCTTTAAAAATGTTTTTTACTCCAGAATAAGGCACATTTAAGCAGTTGTAAACATGTTTAAATGTGCTTGTGTGACATTATAGCAGCAGTTAAACACAGTTAAACAAACTTTGTAATGCACAACCTGTGCGTGCAAACACAGCCACATCCACTAACTACTCTGGATATATACATTTCAGTGAAGTAACATCTCACTATGTGCTTACATAACATTACATTCTCTGTTGACTTTACTCTCCAGCACACATGGGTTTATATGGGTGTTTTGAATGTTTATTATACAGACGATTACTACCTATATATTCAAGCTGTGGTTAAGGTATACTTTTGAACATGATAAACATCCCTGACTTTATTGGGATTGGGATTGGGACCTCGAATGCACAGATGCTATGTTGATGCTGTAACCATTACTCTATTGACATTAATGTTGCTTCCGCCTATTTCCTACTTAGATGATTTCTATGTGCAAGCTAGGCGGAGGCCCCCAAACCCACTGAGCTTCACTTACTCTTGAAATAAAAACATATAACAAATGTAATGTGAGACAATAAATTACATTCCTAACTACATTAGGCATAGCTCCACACTGACACACTTCAAGGGAAACCTTGTTGTGTGAATGGGTAACAGAATATACACCCCTGGGATCATGTGTCCCAGAACCATACAGCCAGGGGGTGGGGGAGCCCATCCAGTTTGATAGCTGCAAGACCTGTTGGTGAAATTGAATGGTGTTGAATTGTCACATTAACATGCTCTCTTTAGATCAATAAGTGCCTCTATCACCATCCACCACCCCAGTCTTCAACAGCTTCTAGCAACTCTGCCTGGAATTGCTTCATTGGTTATGCTTGACAGAGGCTCAGTTACTTCATCAATGGTGCATAGAAAGCCAACACACTGTAGCTATGCTTCTAATTGCCCTTGGGCAGACAGGTAGTAGACTATCTGTGAACTTCTAAAGTGCAGGCCATCACATCCATAATATGTGAATAAGCAGACTTTCAGATCACAATATACAGTCAGAAATCACCATGTAGTCAAGAAACAGTTAAGTACAGCAAGAACATACAGAACACTGATACTTAATTACTCCAAAAGCCTATCTTGGAAGCTAGAAGACTTGTATAAGTTTTAGGCTTTCTATTGCTTACCAGTAGTTACCTACATGAGAGATGAGAAACAAGCACAGAGGGGAAACATACATGCAACAATACCATACTGGCTTATGTGTCAGCCTTAGGCTTTGGAATACTGGCCAAGGCTATCAGTGCACCCATGATGCCTTTTTTAGGATAGTCTCAAAGGTGAGTACCAGCTCCGTAAACAGCACAATAGCAGAATCAATGAGGGTTAAGCTTTTCAACCTCAGCCTCTCCACAGGCTACATGCCCATACAATGACACGTGGCAACGGTTATTCCACTCCACCAAGGTGGAATCACAACTGACCATGGAAACTACCACCCCATAAGCCTGACTAGCCTGGTCTGCAATGGTATGGAGTGCATCCTCATGGCACTCCTTAACAAAGACATTGGTAACCTACAAACACATGACCCAACCCAGGTCAGCTTGGTTGAGTGCAGTTCATGCCTACTGAACCTGTTCCATGCAGTCACCAAGACGTTAGATGAGGGGAGAGGTAGTTCACACATAAAACCTGGACCTCGCCAATGCTTTTGACACCATGCCCCAATCAGGTATTATTGATAAACACACCAACCTGTACATACACCCATACATCCCAGGTTGGGTTGCCAACAGGCTTACACACAAAACCCACATGGTACGACTAGCGGTCTTCAGGTCCAACTCTTGAACAGTCACGACTGGTGTCCCACAGGACTCAGTCATGGGAGCCCTACTGTTTGGCACATACTTCTCAGAGATACAGGCAAACACAGTTGGACTATGGCAGACCATGTTTGGCAATGACTGGAAACTGGGAGCCATGATTGATAGTCCAGCTGACACAGACATCCCTCAAGGGGCCTCACAGAGACCGACACATGGTTTTAAAGTCATGGCCTCCAGCTAAGTGCCACTAACTGCATGGTCATTCCATTGTGGAATATTAAGCACCCACATATTAACACATAAGTGGCAGCCACTTTAATGCAGATGAGGTAATCGGGTATCTGGGACTAAGGTAGATAGTGATCTCTTTTGACAGTCATATCTCCAGAGTAGTTAGGACATCCTTCTGTGTAGGCCATCTGATTACTAAAGGGTTCCCATCTAGACATACTGGGGTTATAGTGCCCCTTTACTTATCACTCATCAGTCCCATCATAGGGTATAATAACCCATTTGGGATGTACCTCAGAAGACACTTCCAACAGCTGGAAGGTCCACGAATGTACCTCACCAAGGGGATTACTGGCCTCAAACATATGCCCTATGCAGCCAGACTTAATAAACTCCTGCTTTACTCAGTGGCATCTTGTTTACCCAGAGATGATCTTTGCTGGCCAACACAGCCATGTCGAACTCAGGCTTAATGGATATGCTCCACCTATGGGAATCCATGTCACAGTGAGCCACACACTGTAGTGAGCTGAACCTTGCCATAACAATAACTGGAAGATTCTGGAGAGACGGATTCCTGTCACAGACGCTCCTCATACTTTGGAACAATATCCCTAACTACATTATACAGAGCCCCTCACTAACACTCTTCAAAAGAAACTTTGAAGAGTGGATGGGGAACAGTAGATAAACCCCAGGGATTCCGCCATTGGCTCTGCTCCACAGAGGGACAGTTAATGAATCAATGGGGTGGGAAAAGCTGACACATTTTGGCTAGGTTTATGAATGGCCTCAGGCAGTTGGCCAAGTACCTACCTATGAACCTATACATACAGTATCAGCACATGCTGATAGCTTAATTTACTGTTCAGGTGTTGACTTACCTTGTGCCAATGGCAGATGTGTGTGCAATAGTTGAAAGCTGCCTATGTTGGATGCACATAGTAGACTGCCTATAAATGACAATTTACAGGTAGTCTTGTGTGTGTGCCATCCATTTTTACTGTGTGTGTAGGTGGAGAAAGGTGTCAGTCCCTAGGTGCCTACACTGTCAGTGTGTGTGCTATACGTTCCCTCCTTGCCAAGGCATGGGCATACTGGGCACGCCTTCGTCTGCCTACCGGGGCTGACTCAGGGTGTTCATGGTCTAAGTACCTCTGTGCCTGTGGGGCCATTGGCAATGGTGGTGGGCTGTGAGGGCCTTCAGCATTCTGTTCCTGCTGCAGCTGTTTCTGCAGGATCATATTGTGTAGCATGGCACATACTATGAAGATGTGGGCACATGTGCCTGGACAGTACTGCAAGGCTCCACCAGATATGTCTAAGCAATGGAACCGTGATTTCAGCATCTCAAACACACACTCTATGATGATTATGGTTTGTGCGTGTGCCTCATTATTGTGTTCCTGTATGGGTGTGTGTGCATTTCTGATGGGAGTCATCATCCACGGTTCCAGTGCATAGCCAACATCCCCCACCAGGTGGCCATTTGGGATGTCCCCCCTGGCAAATACCTGATACAGTTATGAAGCATGCCAGATGTGGAAGTAGTGATAGCTTCCAAGGCTGCCAGCACACACCTCCATGATAATACCTTGGGCATTGCACATGACCTGGCAGTTGATGGAGGGGTATCCCTTGCAGTTTATGTAGTGCCTACCCTGCTCACTGGCTGGTGACTTGATGTGTATGTGAGTGCAGTCTATTGCACCCAGTACCTCTGGGTATTCTGCCACATGGTGGAAGAGACGCATATTGCTGCCCAACTCCTCCTGCTTTTGGGGGGGATGTATATGTGCTCATTGGCATGTGTTAACATGGCATCCAGGAACTGGTGTAGTACCCTGAATGCTGATGCCTGTGAGATACCCATGATATCCCCAGTTGGTCTTTGAAAGGTACCTGTAGCTAGTATTTTCAGGCTTACACATACCTTCGTATCCACTGGGATGGGTTTCCCTCTGTTTGTTCTGGCTCTGAGGTGTGGCTGGCACAGCTCCACAAGTTGCTGTAGGATGTCCCTGTCCACCCTTTAATGCTCTACTATCTCCAAATCATGTAGCCCCTGGTAGGTTACCCTGGGTCTGAACACTCCCCTCCTCTGGTGCCTGAGGTGGTTGTGTGCATCATCCTCCAGACCACCTTCAGTCTCCAACACATGCTAGTGGATCAAAGCTACAGCAGCCCCTAACATGCACATACTAAAAGTTCCCTGTCTGTATACACCACTGGTTCAGAGTGTATGGGAATACACAAATTTTTGTGAGGTGCTTTCATACTTTATACTATTGTGCTATGGATGCTGCTGATGTCAGTGGGTGTGCATGAGCTATTCCAGCTGCAGAGTATCTGACTTATGGGTTTTACAATGAGAAATGCAAGTGTGGGGCCTTTACTGTGGAGTTATGCTTGCCTGCCTTGATTAATCTGTTGCCCTTTAATTCACTTTTAGACCTGGATCCCCTCCCATTATCAGGCATGCATCCACCTGACTTCTTTCTTGTTTTGCACTTTCCCTACCCAGTCATGGCAAAATGTGTCATGTAGCTGATATACTGCAAATCGGCTTTGTTCGGCTTTGACACTTTTCTGTTTTCTTTGCAGTACAGCCCCTCCCCTTTCCTGTTCTGCAGGTAGCTGCTTGCAGCCTTGTTAGCTGTTGCCAATGGCCCACTGTAGGCTCCTAGATGTTAATTAGTCATTTGTACTCCAATTTCCCTGCTGCAGCATTTCCTTATTTCTTTCCTATATCCTTCCTGTTTCAGCTGCAGTGCAAGCCGCTCAAACCCATTTACCAGGTTTACGCACATTTTCATCTCCGTTCTCATGCATACTCAGTTACCTTGTGTACTCTCAGCTAAGCAAAGCTATGGCCAGTTCAACACACTCCTATCCTGCAGCTTTGCCTAGCTAGGGGCAAACCAGTTTAGCAATGTTCCAATGTGCTTACAGCAATGGCGACACACCCCTCTCTTGATGTCATCTTTATCTCAAGGGCACACCTCGGTGTTATAATGCTACACTGTGAGGTGCATCCTTACACCAGCGGAGAATCTGTGATTCACTATTACTCCTCTCATTTGCATGGCATTGCCTACTAATTCCTAGCTACCGCGCATAACACTGTAACAGCCCCTTAGCAACCCTTGCGCCATAGTATGGTGTAGCATTCCTGCCATTGACTATTATGGTGAAATCATGATATGTGTTATATTGCAGTTTTATTCTATATTTTTATATTTTCCTTGCGATCCCCTTTGTGCATCACTGCCCTGCGCTTCCACATTGCGATAGTGCGACTATATATATTAAATGTTAATTTTATATTTTGTACATTTTTTTATGCCAATGGCTATATATTTAGCCATTGGCATATATTAACAATGTAATACATGTGTTTGGTCAGCTGTCATGGCTCCGATTTTATGTTTGCAAAAATGTAAACCGTTTTCTACGGTTTATATTTCTGCATGCTTACACTACACCTGCACCACTTCCTGGATCACTACATACCTTCATTTGCATGCTACACTGCTGCACATGGGGTAATTAGCATCCAGGCCCCTGGAGCTGTATGCGAGTAGCGTGCACAGGCAGTTCACGTGGGAACAGCTCGTACCTGAATCGCTCGGCGGCCATATTTGGTGTTGGAATGCTGATGCTATGCCTGCACCTGGCGCAAGTTTTATGAATCCTGGGGATAGAGAACAGATCTAGTAGGAATAACATCAGGATTTACAGGATTCCTGAAAAAGATGAGGGATGCAGTATGATTCAATTCCTTAATACCTGTCTACCTAAAACTTTGAACCTGCCTGAAGCTTTTTCCTTTGACATTGAAAGGGCACATAGATCACATTCCAACTCATCATTACAAAAAAAACACATTCACTAAGGTCAGTGATCATAAGATTTTTCTCAAGTCAAGATAAGGAGTTAGTCTTAAAAGCTACATGGACTAATTATCCAGTTAAAATTAAAGAAAATACTGTAAGATTTGACAATGACTATTCAATATTAGCGATGTCAAAGATAAAATCATGTGTGCCACTTGTTAAAAGCTTAAAGAAGAACAATATTAAAGCACAGATCTTGTTTCCAGTAAAAATAAGGATTCATCTTCCATAAGGAAAGAATATTTTAACACTTTGGAAGATGCAATGGACTTTACACAGAAAAATAAAATTCTAGGGTAAATAGAAGAAATTGACTGGAATCCATCAACTTCTTTGAAGAGAAATGCAACAAAAGATGGCTAGTTACCAAAAGACAAAAAAATGTAAAAACTGAAGAACAAATGAGAATCAATATATTTCGTGGTTATAAATTCTTATTAATTTAAAAAAAGTGCTTGAATACTTATCAACAGGTGCTAAATGTTACTTTTTACAAGGTAAATCATTTCTTTATTTATTTCCCTACTTCAAATGGTTACTAGTTCCCTTTTTAAAATATTGCAGTGTAATTCTTTTAGTTATATATGAAAGTGAGGCCACACATTTTCATTTAAAGTTTTAAATGTAAGCATTTTATTAAAAGTTAATCATTATCATCATGAAACTTATGTTAGGTGGCACACTTTCTTGGCACAGCTGTGTAATGTATTATTAAATATAATACAAGATGCAACACAAGACACTAAAGATGCATGTTAAGTTACATTCTGGATTCTTAAAATTGTCCAGTAGTGTGCTACTGATAGTATACTTCACGTGCAATAGCACCCAGGAAAGACATGCTATTGCAAAGTATAAAAAATATAGCTTTTTAAATACATAAAAGTTATTATTGGAATAATATCAAATAATTAGAGTAACATTCCGACTTTAACAAGTTAAACCTGGATCACACATAACTGTCATTCTTTTAATGCAAGTTATATGCTGTCTCCTTTAAAAACATGCATACAAATAGTGCTTATTGATTCATTACATGTTACTTATTTAAATACAATAGCTTTTAAGTGGCTAAAATACTTTGAAATGTTTTAAGTTGTTTTTCTTTTTTTAGTGGTTTGGAGGGGTTTGAGGGATTGATGTGTAAGGCAGAGGTGGCTTGGATTCACTTGTGAGTGTTTTTATGTGAATTGTAACTGATGAACCGTTCACTTTCAAGCCCTTATCATAAAAAAATCAAGTGAAACAACTTAGAGTCATGAGCACTTTTGTTATGCTGAGGGAGTTCTGAAAAGTCTAAGAACTATTCTGGTTACCTCTTCCTATCTAAAAGTAAATAATCATACTATTGTGAATCATATGCTAAGACATCAAAGAATACAAGTTATATAATAAGCAAAAGAGACTGAATTGCATTCTAAACCAATGTCAGTTAAATATCGTTCTGAATGTTTGCTACCAATAGTGTACTTGACATGCAATATCACCCAGGAAAGTTATGCTATGTTGCAAACAAAGTATAAAAAGTAGTTTCTTACTTATATAAAAGTTATTATTGGAATGTTATAGTGCTTAATGAATCATTAAATCTTATTATTTTAAATACAATAGCTTTTTAGTGGTTAACATACTTTGAAATGTTTTTTGTTGTTTTTTTAGTAGGTGAGGGATTGACGTGTAATGGAGAGGTGGCTTGGATTCACTTGTGAGAATTTTTTATGTGAATTGTAGCAGATAATTTGTTCATTAGCAAGCCCTTGTTATGAGGACCAGCTTGAAGCAGCTTAACTAGAGTCATGAGCACTTTTGTGATGCTGCGGGAGTTCTGAAAATTCAAAAAAACTCTCCAGGTTACTTCTTCCTGTCTAAAAGTAAACAATTATATTATGTTGAATCATATGCTAAGATTTCAATTTAGATAAGCAAAAAAAGGGAATTGCATTCTAAACCACTGTTAGTTATTAAATAGTCCTGAATGCTTGCAGTATACCAAAAGGATATTTTATATACTAGCCTATAGAAAGACACTTCTGATAAAAATTTAAGATTGTGTTTCTCTGTTATTGTCTCTTTTTAATAATAACAAAACTTAATATTTCAGAACAATTTATTATGGAATGTCTGAATCTTTAAAGGGAAGATTTTTCAGATACTATTTAGACATAATATTTAAAAAAAAATAGGACTGATTCTAACAGTAGCACTAGATTAAAGAGTATCAAATATATAAGTGTAAATATAAATGTTCTATTATATGATATTCTACACTAAGATTATAGCTAAAATATAAAATCTAGGGATATACTAATAGTATAAGACATACTATACAAACAAAATTAGAAAAAAATAAGAATAAGTAAATATTTATATAGTTAAAAATATGTCTACAATGTTGGGAGGTTGGCATAGTGGTTAAGGTGTTCACCTTATAGGCACAAGGTGCAGCATTTGATTCTCATATGCAGTAATTGGCTATGCTTGGAATGGCCCACAAAGGCAATTAGCCTGGTACTAATTTATGAACTTATGATCCTATGAACAACTTTACACATAGTAAATAACATAGAAAAAATATAAAATCATCTGACTTATAAATTAATAAATATGAAAATAAGGGTTCCTACTATATAACCAAAGATGCAATCCTTCAAATGTATCTTGATCGAACTTGAAAGCACAAAACAGCAAAATAGCGAAACGGCATATAAGAGATTTCTTTCCCTGGGAAAGAAATTGCTTGGCTGCCTCTGTTACTTTGCCATTTTCCTCATTGTAGTGCAATCTCGGAGTTGGTATATTTAAGTAGGGGGGTGGGGGGGGGCACAGCCCCCCACTTTATGTAATGTTTTGAAGTTTTATTTTTATTTTATTTATTTTTTGTGGAACAGTGATTTTTTCCCCTGGAAAAAAAAATCACTGTTCCAAGTGTTCAAGATTGTAAGCTTTTGCTTACATGGGGTTGAGAAATCAGCGTTCACTTTTTTAAGTGATCGTTGATTTAATATAGACCTGAAAATAACAACCAACTTCCTCTCTATAGTAAACCAGGGAGATAATGTGAGGTACAGGCAAAGAAGATTCTAGAGATATTCAGTTTTGTTGACTTATAATAAAGATTCTGAACACCTGTTTAACTTCTCTTATTCATAATAATTTACTGGCTTTTTTCAAGATGACGCATACTAAAAATACACATTAATATTAATCAGAAGCATGAGCTTAGCATTGTTAGTTTAATGGAAAGTTTAAGATGTAGTTTGTTCGCCTTTTTCAACAAACTAAGAATATGCTATTACAAACTAGAATGTTATAGCATTATATCATTACGTAATTTTATTATATGTTTCAAAGGTTTTGTCCATAGCTGGAGATTTCATAAGTTTGGTACATAAATATGATTTCATTATAGCTGTTTTTTTTTCCTCTGTTATACAAATGCCTGATTTTAAATTCATGTCTATTAATATTAATGGATTGAATAATTCGTTAAAGAGGGGAAGTCAGTTCAAATACTTTCAACTACAGAAAGCTCAAATTATTTTTTTCTACAGGAAACACATTTCCTTAATAAAGATGTAAATAAAATTTCATTATAGAATTTGGTTTATCAGGTTCTAGCTTTCACGCTAAAAGAAGAGGCACCCTAATTTAAGGAAGAACTCACCAGTAATGCCTGAAGTAAAACATGCCTATGTTGATAAAAATGTTATGTTAAACATTGTTATAACTGAGTGGAACAGAAAACTATATACATTGGCGAATACCATATTCAGGGGTTAGAGCTAAAGATGTATAAAATTACTTAGACACTACAGCCTATTGCATGAAATGTGAAGTCATAATGGCTGGTGACATACATCTCAAGTGTACAGGTTTTCACAGAATGTCCAGATTTCTGCCTCATATTTTTGGTCTGTTTCTCATAAAATTTTGATTTTCTGGCAAATCACTGGCAAATCATGGAGGGTTGAAGTCAGAAAATAAAGACAGACGTTTGAGTTTCAGACTTCATACCCTTCCGAAAAATTCATGCTAATGCAAAACCTGTTATTCTATCAACTTTCTAAGTTTGTAAGAACAATATTTAAAAAGTGTCCCTATTTTTGGGCCTTTGTACCTCCATTTTTTATGTCTTTGTACAGATTTCTTACTCTAAGAGGCTGAGATGTATGGCTGATGGTTATAATTGTATTTTATGAGACAAATATTCTAGTGCAGATGGAAATCTGAGAATCACATCTTCAGCCAAACACTTAGCAAATTTTGTAAATTTAATGAATTTAAAGGACATATATGAGATAAGGGGAACAAACTCACTTCAATTTATTTATTATTGATATAGATATGGACCATAACAATTTTGTGTCTTAAACAATCTGTTATCACATATCAGAGAAGTTTCAATAGTTTCATGTCCATTATCAAGCTATAATGCTAGAGTCTTTAATATGATGTTAAAAACTGACAACTTAACACATAACTGGAGATTACCAGTGTCCGTTATTAAAAATAAAAGGATTCAAGGATTGGCTGTTAAAGAGGTCAAACATTTCATAGAAATAAACATGAATGGTGAAGTATCTGACATTGTCCTGTGGGATTCACTAAAGGCTTACTTAAGTGGAATTCTTACAAGCTGGCATATTAGTCAAGCAAATGAATGAGACAAAGAACTGAATACACTACAGGCCAAAATAGACACACTAAAGTTAAATATAAAACAAAATTACATTATCAGTCAGTCTGAACTTATAAACTTAAATACAAAATATTTGAAATTCTAAATCATGAAGTTTCAATAAACCTGGGAAAACTTAAACTTCAGGCATAGACAGTAAACCCTTTAAGCTTGCCTATGCTTGCCCTTAGATAAAAGAAAATGAATAAACTAAATCATATCAAAGAAATTATAACATATATACATAATAAAAAAGAAAGAAGAACAGGTATTAAAGGTATTCTTGAGAGCTTTAAAATATTTTATGAAAATATAAATAATAATACAAGTAACCTGGATAATAATAATATAGTTGAAACTTGTCTAATGGAAAATATAAACAGTAAAACAACAAGTGAGCAAATTAAAAAAAATTGACAGACCATTCACTTTAACAGAAATAAAAGATTGAATAAAAAAGTTAAAAAAAATAATAAGGCACTGGGCTTAGATGGCCTTATACCAGAACTATATAAAATGCTACCTGATAATGCAGTTAAAATACACAATAAAGTCTATAGAGAAATAAAAACAATTGTTGAAGTCCCCATCATGGAAATATTCCCTAATATCACCTATTTTAAAACAAGATAAGGATCTTACAAAGTGCTCATCATACAGACCCATTTCACTTTTAAATGTGGACTATAAGATGTTTGTGTCCATTTTAGCTAACATAATTAATATACGTATACCTAAACTAATTTAAAATGATCAAACTGGGTTTATTTTAAATAGACAAGTACAGGATAATATAATATGTATTCACGTATTAATAGACTATGAAAATAAAAATAAAAAATAACTTTCTATTATTAGTCTAGATTTAGATAAGGCTTTGACTCAGTTAGTTGGTCGGACTTGTTTAAAACACTTAAAGTGCATTATTTTGCTCCTGAGCTAAGTGCATTAATTTCTAAGTTATGCAATAACCCTTGTGCTTATGTCAAAATAGGTAATTTTCTTTCTAAATCCTTTAAATTAAAAAAGGCACAAAACAAGGCTATCCATTATCATCTTTACTTTTTGCATTGCTGTAGAATCCTTTGTTAATAGCATTACATCCAATAAGAGCATTAATGGTATCTATATAAAAGAAGATTGTGAACTAACGATTCAACTCTTTGCTGATGATATTTTACTAACAATAGGAAATATAGAGAATTCATTAGAACATATCATTAGTTCTACTAGTCACTTTGAAGAAATCTCAAACTTAAGATTTAATCATAATAAAACATGTGCAATATTAATTAAAAAAAAATTCATACAAAAATATTCTAACTTCAACTGGAATAGTAATCAAATGAAATACATCGGTATAACCAGTCTAATAGTAAAGAAATGATACAAACTTTCAACAGGTTGTTCATAAAATTTTATGTTTAGTCACAAATTGGAACAAATTCTTCTTAACCATGGAAGAATGACTAATGCTTATTAAGATGGTAATTCTCTTTAAAATATTGTTTGTCTTACATTCTTTAGTAGTATCTCCACCAAAAAAATGATGAAGAAGATAAATAATATTTTACTTGTTTTTTGGCATCCTAATAAACCAAGAGTTTCCTTTGATTGGCAAAGAAAAGGTTTGGATAGTAGTGGAATAGTATTCCCTGAAATTCAATTGAATGCTACTTCATCAATTGCAAAAGTTATAGCATTGCAGATAATTTCATCTTATGATTCAAAATGGAAACAAATCCATCAAGAAATATTATTATTAAAAAATAAATGTATCACAACCATTCATAAACAAATAATCCCTACTAGTTTTATTTGGTTATTAAAAGATGGTTGCATAAATGGAATTACAACCTTTTTTACATTCCTTATTTAAATAACATCTTTCCTATTTCCAAAAGTTCACATATGCTAACCATTGTATTAAAGACTTAATATTTTATATGTCTCCAGTTGCATATACAAATGATGGCTTAGAAATGCATAACTTCATAAAATGTTAGTACTGAAACAACAAAGTAACTTAATTTTTTGGCATCAATTCTTAAATGGCACTGATATATATACTGTTGAAAATTTAAGATCCAAATACAATCAAGATTCTGAGAATCAGTTGATTTTACAAATATTTAGAGACTTTGTGAACACAGAGATTAATAAGATATTTAACATAGATAAGAAACCATTCCCCAAATTATTGGAATTCTTAATAAATTCCAATAACAATACACTGAAAAATAAGTCATATTTGTCACAAATTTATAAACTTCTTAAGTTAGATTTCACATCCTTAGACAATTCCTATTGGAACTACTACTCAAAAAGTAATGATGAAGACTACTCTGAAGAACCCAAGAAAATAATATTAAAATCTACAGATAAAACTACATTTTCATTATACACAAACATTTTCACTTGGATTCTTTTACACAGAGCTTTTGTCATACCTAACAAAATTGCAATTATGTATAAATCAAATAGAATTAAATGCTGGAGATGTGATTCTGAAATAGTTGCTGATTGGATGCATGTGGTATATGAATGTAAAGTCATTTCTCCTTTTTAGAAAGAAATTAATAACTTAATTCAAACTCTATGGTCAGATAGATGTAATATTTCTTAATCTTTAGTTTTATTTAATGCTCAGATTCCTGAGAAAATTTCAAAAATCCAAGTGTCTCTGCTTTGGTGTATTCTTGCTATAGTCAGAAAAGTAATTACAAAAACTGAAAAAGTAAAATTTCCCCCCAGTGCTGAATTTCTTAGTGTAGCAAAAAGTGTTTGCAGCAGCAAATTGTGTGCTATAAAGATGAGAACTTCAAATATTACACATTCATATAAATCTTGGCTTAAACGTAAATACTTTTTTCTTGAAAAATATTAACTGTTATTGATATGTATAACTTTGATGTATTGATCAGTTGTGGATCTATTTTAACATTTATTTATTTAGTTATTTTTATAATTGATTTGTTTATCTGTTGTTTTAAAACTAAATTAAAAAATTAAAAAAGAAATATCGGCTGACTGCACTGCTTCCTCTAGACATTAACACATCCAAGCATTCTTTATTCAAACAACATTTTTGTCCTTAAAACTGCAGAAGGGCCTGACTCAAGGCATAACTGACTTATTCTCAACCGGGAAGGAAGGTAAATACTGTCTAATTTTTTAAACAGAAATCAGAACTCCAAGAAAGTTGAATATTTTTTACCAAGTAAATGAAACAATTTGAATAATCTCTCATCTGGAAGAGAAAGAGGCCAGAACCACAGTACCACAAGTCAACCTGGACCAATTTAGCAATCTTTGCCGAGGCTAATTTTTTGCCACTAGTAAAGCTATAGTCATGTTCAAGCCACTGCAGAAAATATTAGAAAAGTGCAGAACACAGAAATATTTTATTGCTCTGAAAAAAGAAACAAAAAAAAAAAAACATAATGTCTTACAGCATTACTCCATTCTGCTACATACAATCTTTGTTAGATGTGAGACATTTAATGTTAAATGGCAATGATTAATTTATATTGCTTAGCATATCATGTGGTATTCAAAATTTTAACAGCATTCAGTTTGCACCACATAGCTCATGGAGTTTAAATCATATTTACTGTAATTTATATATAAAGCCTCCTGTCATGATATGAGAGTGGAAAGATTTTACCCGGGACAAATACATCATTTATCAAATTTCAGGAAGACGAAAAATAGAGTCACAGTAAGTCTGGTTACAAGAAAATGGAAACTGTGATACTCATAAGATATGCACAAAGTTTTATAAAGCCTTCTTTCCACATGATGTTATTTGTTGTAAGGACTACTCTAAATCAAAGACTGGATGTTTGATGTAAGCATTCCTGTTAAAGTGTCGATTTGTATTAGACCATTAAAGAAAACAAGTAGATGCATGACCTGATTTAAAATTAATCATGATTCTAACAACTAAAAAGTTCATTATTAAAACTTGTTCTTATATATATATATGAAAAAAATTATTTTGATGCAAGTAACCCATAATGTGGTAGTTAGCACAGAGGAATAAGACAATGAGGTTTTATGAAGTTGGTTCTTATAGTCCAAGTGTTTTTGTTATCTGAGTTTGAGCATGTCACTTAACCAGACATTGCTCCTGGTCACTCCTGAAAAGGAGCACTTGTTCTGCTGTGCTTACCTAATTAAAAAATACATAGTGCAATGTCAAAGTTATCTTATGGAGATCAGTTTAACATAATGCATGCTTTTCAGCTTTTAGACATGGTGTATGTTAGATATGCAGCATATATGTTTAAATGCTAATGAGCTAGCTACAGTGATTAGCATGTCATTTGGTATATAGTAGTTCCAGAAAATTCTATTTGCAATAAAAACATTGTGGAGTTTAGACCATATCTGTCTGTGTATAATTTATAAAGCTTCATGGAAAGATAGTCTGTCCTGGGTGGGGCTCAATGCACCACAGAACATAATGGCATTTATTTCATTTTTGAACAATATGCATATATTAACATATACACTATTTTGTAACAATCATGTGTCTGTCATATGTCCTCCATCCTGAAGATATTTGTACATACTAGATGATGCCTATGAATCTGGCCATACATTTGGTTATTAATTTTTGGTTAATATGTAAATGACCGATTTGAAGGCCATGTATATGTTGATGAGTTTTAGTGGCTTATAACATGTCTAAATTGACAACAATATATATAGTGCTTCAGAGTTGCACTTGCAGTTATTAATAAACACTTGCAAAGCATAATTTCAAGCCCTCCACTTCACATCAAGAGATTGCTAGATGGGATAAACTTTATGTGGGTAAAATAGTATACTCCCGTGAATGCATCATTCTTGTGAAAGCTAAAGCTTGCTGTTATGTTTAATTGTTTTTTGTTTATTTTATTTTTCAGGCTTGCCTCCTACCGTAGACTTATTTCCTATAAAGGAGTATGAAAAGTTTCCAGTGTCAGAAATGATGCAACAACTTGGATCCATGGCATGTTCCGCGACAGAGAATGACAGGTAACCAGACAGATGATATGTCCTATGAAATATACACCCTCTGCTATGGATGATATAAGATTAGGTTCAGTACCCGATAATCACTGCTGAAGGAGAAGAGGACAACAGTTACTGAGGGTGCAGATCATATGGGAGAATAAACCAGATGACAAATGCATGCCTCAGCAGTAGCATAAATGCTACAGCCCTGAATTACTAACTAGGAAATCATTTAACATGGAAAATAACAACATGTTGATTTGTTTGGCTATTTATCTAGTTTTGCAAATTTTCTGATATCTCAGATAAATTTTGAAATATAAAACAAACAACTTCCAGTCTGGTAAATAGTGGTGATATAAAAACAGTGAACTGCTAAAGGTATGAGTACAGTAAAAAAATAAATCACTGCTGACACTGATGCAACTCACAATAGCTGGCAGGATGACAGAGAAATCAAATAGATTTAGAAATATTGGTGGAAAAACATGAGGCATTTTTTACAGAATGCTGAAACACTGCAGGGAGATTGACAAATGATATTTGACTATCTTGTTGGGTGATAAAGACATTTAACATTGAAAGAAATACAGGTGAAACATTTGTGACAGAATTCTGAAACATTGCAGGGAGGAAGTGAAAACTGTTATTTTCTCAAATGGAAAAATTCTAGCTATAAACTCCTTTGCTGGTTCAGGAAATGCTAAACAGATTACATAGAAATGTAATACCCTTTAGCAATACTTTTTTGCATCTTTGGATGCCATAACAGTTCTACATTATCCACACATATTTTAGACTAGTTTCTCTGAATACACATAATTCATTCAGCTAGGTACCTTATTCAGCAAAAATGACAGTTATAGCTATACAAATTATGCCAGAAAACTAACTAGGAGGTTGCAAAAAGGGGAAATATTTTTCTACACTTCAAGAATTCCAAGATATCAGTGCTTTCCTTGTATTTGTTGCTATGGGAATAAATGTGTATGGATGTGCAGGAGCATAGTGATGTGCCAGAACTCAGCTAGATTCCTTTAGTGTGAATAAAAAGGCTCTGCTGACCAGTCTACCTTACCTGTTAACAAACTAAAAATAAATGGTCAGTAGTGAAAATGCCTCCAGATGAATTAGGGACACACTGGTTTTCATTGAAGTTTTATTCCTTCAGTTACAGTACATAATTTATTCATATTTAAATGCATACCTTATGTAATGTGGTTTGCACTGTGCACTGATTGTGTGTGTGTGTGTGTGTGTGTGTGTGTGTGTGTGTGTGTGTGTGTGTGTGTGTGTGTGTGTGTGTGTGTGTGTATAAATGTGGGTGCATACATGTGTGAGCTCTCTCCCATGTCTTCTCTTTTATTTGTGTGTGCTTATATGTGTGTTTGTCTGTGTATTCTGATCAGAGACACTTTGCATCAATAACCATATGCATGGGAAGACAACTTGGATAATTTAAGGAAAATGTTCCAAATTAAATGTAAAAAAATGTAGCCTAGTTTGTTTTGGTAAACAAAACAGTTTCACTTACCTTATAGGAGATGCACTCCTCCAGTCAGACACTGTTGAAAGGGCTCTAGATACTCTTGCTGATAATTCCTTATCATTTCGCTATCATGTTTCCACAGTAGTGTGGAAAGCTTTTTATCTGGCCCATCCAATTTCCAAAAGCATCTCCACTAGATTCATAGAAGCCTTAATTCCCATTTACTTATATCCTATCAAACCCATTGTTGAATGTAATGCACCTTGTGGCATGTATTTATCTAAACATATCACACAACTTGAAAGACATCAGAGATTCATAACTTAAAATATCAGTGATCTCAAAAATCTTAGTTATCAGGAGAGACTGGCAGTGCTTTCTTCATACTCAATCTTTTGAAAACTCTTGCGTGGATATTTATGTGAAGCCTTTTGTACCTTGAAAGATGTAACCCTATTTGATCTTCTATTCCTTCACAAACTAATAGTGCATCAAATACTTGGTTAAAGGAACTAACCTTTTGTCACCAGATAAATAAGACAGGTTGGCAAGCTAGATTCATATTTATTTATTATTTTATTTATTTTATTTTACATATCCCAATACATCGCTCACCTCTAGAGCAAATTCCACTATATTTCAAGCAGAGTAGCATCCTTGCCACCTTCAAGGTAAACTGAGGTAATTGGATGGGCAACACCAAGTTCTCCCCCAGTTTATCTTGTTTTGCCTTCCTTAAGCCCAGAAGGAAATTTTGAATAGGGTTTTTTGGCTAGGCTTGAAATGGTTTGCAGACTGATTACCTAGAACTTACCTATGAACCTATGAACTTATGAAGTGCTTTAATAAACCAGATATTGGTTTATATGGTTGAACGGAAAACCCTAGCTAATACAAACACAAACTCAGATCCTATTTAAACTCTGGCAGCAAAGACAACAGTTCTTAAAATAACCACTATTTTCCATGTCACACAAATTTAGGAAACTCATGGAATAGATTGAGAACAGCATGCTTCTAGATGTTTTTTCTATACCAAAAAGGTAATTTGGGAAAACTGAAAATAGCAAATAATTTGAATTTAGTTGGGATCAGAGAAGGTACATAAGAAGGTAATCCCTTTCCAATCCAACAGAATTATCTGAGTAGTGAATTTCTTCACCATGGTATTTTAGTTCATGAAGAACTTTTGTGTTGGAGGGAAGCCTTCTAGTTTGTTTTGTTTCTTATAACTAGCCAGTTTTCTAGTTTCAGCACTCAAATCTGTTTCTTTGAACTCAGCACTTGTTCAGAAATCATTGTAAGCACTACATAAGCTGCCAATTACTACAGCACTCAACTTTCCTCACTTGTCTAGAGGAAAGCAGTTTTTAGCATTTAATAAATAAGCACCTATCCAGGTATGTTTAAGGGTCAGCTCCCAGTGATTTCTCCTGTCTACCTGATGAATCTGGGCATCTTGGGGCAATGCAGCAATTGCCTCATGTACACAGACAACCGTCTCCTCCTACCACCCAACACTACAACCTGTGAGAGATGCACTTATATAGCCAAACAAAGCTGTCTTCACCCAAGACTGGACTAGACAGACAAGAGGAGAAGGTAAACACGTACACCACACCACACTCATCACATAGTCCCTCAAACCTTACACCACCAAAACACACACATAGAAACACAAAACACACACCTACATTCATGAAGGCTCTCAATAAAAACCTGCCCAAGCATCAGGGACATCCAAAGCATAAACGGAAGCAAACTCCCCCCCCCCCAACACAACCCAAATGACACATAGCCCACAAACTCAGTATGCCACTCAACCACAGCTCATAAGGCATAACAACGTACCCAACACTCTGGTCATAGGTGACTCTATAGTCAGGCACACTGATGTTCCACTCACTATACTAAACAAGGAGAACATTACTGTCAGCTGCCTGTCAGGTGCCAGGATCCGCCACATAATGCATGCACTCAGGTCACTCCACAATAAGTACAAATATGACACTGTCATTGTTCATGTTGGTGTGAATGACCTGAGACGTACCTCCCTGGACTACATGAAAAAGGACATGGAGGAGGTCTCCGATCTTGTATCCCAGGCAGGTATGACCCTAACCCTGAGTAGCATCCTGCCATCACCCAGAATGATACCACAGTACAAGGACAAAATGATTGACTTCAACAATTGGCTAAGCTTTTGGTGTCATTCTAAGGGGATCCAGTATTTGTCTGTCTGGGACAACATGATCGATAGACCACGATGCTTTGCCAGAGATGGCCTGCACCTGTCGTGGTTAGGATTCCGGATACTGGCTAAGGCTCTTGCCAGCCCTATAGTGCCTTTTTTAGGCAAGGTTCAAATGACAAATTCACCACCGTAACAGGTACAAGCAAGCAAAATCTAAGGGTAATGCTACTCAATGCTAGAAGTCTAAACCTCAAAATGCACTCACTCGAGGCACTCCTTAAAATGGAAAACATTGTCATCTGTGCAGTGACAGAGACCTGGTTCAAAGCTCCAGAAAGCACCCCTGCATTACCAGGCTACAATTCATACCACACCTTTCGGCCACCTAACCCAGAACGAAGCACTAAAGGCGGAGGCGTGTCCATATTCATTAAGGATATCCACACCTCCAGGCTAGTTGCACAGCATAATGCATCCAAGATTATCCAAGTGCAACTAACTCTGGGCAAGGCCACAATCCAAATTGTAGCTTGCTACAGACTCCCCACCATGCCCCAGGATTCCCACTCCTCATTTCTTGATACACTGGAAAGTATTATTGTACAACCCAACACCCTATAATGGGCGATTTCAACTACCCCACCATTAACTGGGAAAACTACTCATGTACCAACTCTTTTGCTCAACGTTTTCTACAATTCATAAATTCCAACGCCTTGGACCAACTTATTCACACCCCCACCAGGGGCAGCAATATCCTAGACTTGGTCATTACCAACATGGAAAACCAGTGTTCCACACCAGAGGTGAATTCCTCATTGGTCAGATCCGACCACAAGCTAATCAGCCTATACATCCACATCCCCCAATTAGGGAAACCATCGTAAAAAACTTCTCCAAAGCCAACTTCACACTTCTTAAGACAGAAGTGGCAAACTTCATGATACCCATGCAGATGGACAATAGAGGTATGACTGCTGAATCCTACACAAATGCACTTTATTAAGCACTTACACGAGTACATGGATCATGCTATCCCTAATAGAACTAAGATGATATCCTTCAAAAAAAGGAAGCCAATCTGGTGGTCCTCTGCCATAAATAAACTCTACAATAGAAGAAAGAAACTGTTGCAAAAAAGAGTAAAATCTCCATGGTCAACCTCAGTAAGAAGCTGAGATCTCTCATAAAATCCTCCAAAGCTAGTTACGAAAACAAAATTGCCACTGACTCTAAAGACAACCACAAAGCATTCTATAGCTATGTCAAGAATCTCAATGGGAACACTCAGATCTGCTCTGAGTTACAGCACAATGGCACTAAATATACAGAACCAACTGATATTGCCAACATCCTAGCAGATAGGTTCAGTGCTAACTTTACCCCCCCCTCTCATCCCCTAGAGGGCCCATCTCCATACCGGAAGAATGCAAAGTTCCTATAATCATGGCTGCACAGGTAAAAAAACACACTCTCCAAAGCCAAGAACACAGCATCCATGGGACCTGACAATATCCCAGGCTGCGTTCTACACGAGCTACAGAATGAACTGGCACCCTACCTAAGTACCATGTTCAGTCATAGCTTCATCTCAGGCTTTGTACCCACTGAATGGCACACCACGACGGTTATCCCACTCCACAAAGGGGGAGCCATGACAGACCCTGGGAACTACCGCCCCATTAGCCTGACGAGCCTGGTCTGCAAGGCCATGGAACGTATCATTATGGAACTCATAAACAAAGACATTGGTAATCTCCAAACTCTGGACCCTACCCAGTTTGGATTTGTAAAAGGCAGATCATGTCTCCTAAACCTGACTGACTTCTTTGAAGCAGTCACCAAAGCCATAGATGAGGATAAAATGGTTCACACAGCTTATCTAGATCTCGCCAAGGCTTTCATCACCATCCCCCACTCTGGAATTATAGATAAGCTCACTAAACTAGGTATAAATCCCTATGTCACAAGATGGGTTGCCAACTGGCTCATGGACAGAACCCACACTGTGAAAGTAGCGGATTCCAAATCCAACTTCAGACCAGTGACAAGTGGAGTACCACAGGGTTCAGTCCTGGGTCCACTCCTGTTTGGTATCTACTTCTCTGAAGTGCAGGCTAACACAGAAGGTCTTTGGCTAACAAAGTTTGCAGATGACTGCAAACTTGGAGCCATAATTGAAACTCCTAACGATGTGGACAAACTACAAAAGGGCCTCACTGAGACAGATACCTGGTGTCAAAGCCATGGCCTGAAGCTCAATGCCAAAAAGTGTATTGTCATCCCCTTTGGTAAAAACTCTGTACCCATGAACTACCACATAGATGGTAGTCTACTTAATGCCGAAAATGTGATAAGAGACCTTGGGACACAGGTGGACAGTAGTCTCTCCTTTGATAATCACATTGTCACAGTGGTCAGTAAATCCTTCTACATGGCTCATCTCATCACAAAAGGATTCTCATCCAGAAAAAAAGAGGTCATTGTTCCCCTCTACTCATCACTCATTAGACCCATTATAGAGTACAATGCTCCTTTTGGTATGTACCTCACAAGACATCTACAACAACTGGAAAGACCACAGAAATACCTCACAAAGAGGATTACTGGCCTCAAACAGATGCCCTATGCAGACCGTCTCAAAAAACTACAGCTTTACTCCATTGCATATTGCCTACTCAGGGGTGATCTCTGCCTAACACACAAAGCTATGTCAAACCCAGAGCTGTTGGACATGCTCCACTTAAAGAAATCCCAATCCCTCCAAGCTACATGCTCTATGGACCTAAACCTTGTCACCACAATAAACAGAACATGCTGGAGGGATAGATTCCTGTCCCAGAGACTTCTCATACTCTGGAACAGACTACATATCTATGTCAAACAGAGATCCTCATTAGCACTCTTCAAGAAAAATCTTGATGATTGGATGGGAAATGGGAAATTCACCCCAGGGATCACTTCTGTGGCTCTGCTCGACAATGGCACAGGAAAATAATTTTCTTGGGTGACGAAAGCCAGGGTACATTTTTGGCTAGGCTTATATAGGCCCTAGGGCCAATAGCCTAGTACCTACCTATGAACCTATGAAGACTAATCCATACATCTCCTGCTGAGATGAATCAGGCATCCAAATAAATAATATTTAAACTTCTGAACTAGACAGATTAAATAAGTATATTGTATCCATCAAAACAGGGGAGAGAGCATTCCTTTCATCTGTGCAGAAGGTGCATCTTTAGCAGGGCTGATATGTGCAGATGATGAAACAAAGGAAATCATTTGTTCATGTGCACCATTTTTGCCATACAATTTCCTCAGTATTCAGAAAATCTGCATACCGCCAAATCAAGTGGCAAATAAGAAGATAGCTTTCTCAGGTCAGCTTTGTTCTAGGTGAGTTTTCAAACCTAACTACAAAGAAAATTTCTACAGTGGGAGGTGGAGGTAGTTGCCATGGAATTAGCATCATTACTTCCATTTTCTTTACTTTTTTTAGGCTAAAGAAGCAAATTTTCTACTTTCCTACTCTTTGTTAATTAAATAGCATTGGGATTGTTGTTTTAGAATGACTTCTCAAACTGTGTCCGTTGTGACAAACTGAAGAGATATTTGCTGATTGGTCACAGACTATGGACTCTAATATAGGATTCAAACTGGAGAAACTTACAGGATTGCTGGCCTGAGTGTTAGGTGACAAAATTTAAAATAGCAGTAGAGGCTTGTTCAGCTAAGACAGCTTTCCTGGAAATGGCTATTAATATGCAAGTTGTAAACTTGGAGTAATCTCATACTGTTATTAACATGTGGAAGCAGGCTAACTGATTTTTGCAAGATCAGATTATCTTCTTGAAAGATAGATGCCAAAGAAACAATCTACACCTAGTCAGGCTGAAAGAAAGAACTGAAAAAGGTAACCTGCCTAATTTCCTTAAGAAGCACCTCTCTGAGGTTCTAAATTTAATCTCAGCACCTCTGATCCTTATAGAAGGAGCCCGTCACTTACTGAAACCTAAGATTGAGAATGGATCCCCACCCAGGCAAATTCGTTTTTCAGTTCCTTAATGAAAATGATAAGAAACATATTTTTCCATCCTTAAGGAAGGGTACCCATTTACTTTACATGGTCAGAAAGTCTCCCTTTATAAGGATTTTTCCTTAGAGACTACACATACTAGGGCATCCTCTACATTAGTACCTCAGCTGTGCTATAGAAAGAGCATACCAACCTTGAAATCCAGCTGTCTGTAGTGGCATAACTAGCACAAATCCTTTTCTTTTCTGGAATCTGCCTTGGCTTTTCTCCAGCCTAATTCTGAAACAGTATCAACTTCTGAGGGTTATGTCTCCCATATGGAAATTGTACCAACTTCAAAAGAGCACACCAAAAAGTCCACTGGCCTTGGAAATTATGCAGCTATTTTTAAAATAATGGACAAAGAGGTGAACAGTGACTTAAGAGACAGTGTTCCTTTCTCACTGGAACCTGATGATAGCCCTGGGCTAGGATGCAGATAGGGTGAGATAGAATTATTTTCTGAGTCAAGGGACTATAATACCTGCAGTCTTCTACAAGTTTTTCCTACCTACAGCTAGGATACTAATCCTGCTGCAAGAAACCGTTAAGCAGCATCTACCCCAAAACCTTTTTTTTTCCTGTGGGGATTCCTTCTGGCATTGAAAAATATACTAAACTCAAAAGCCTCCTTCTAAGCTTAATATTATTTCTCAAAAAGGCAAAGTCATTTCTTAATAGGTATTGAGCTGAGTCTGAATGTTTTTTGATTCTACTGACCTAATTTTCACATTTTGTTTGACTATTAGTGTGATTTAGAGAATGAATTGTTTTCTTTTGCCATAAGTAGAGTTATCTCAATTGGATCTCAAGTAAATGGGGATCGGTGCTTATGTTGTTGTATTGTGTTTATCGCTGTTTGCTCCCCTGTCCCACAACAAATATGATAGTGAGGGGAGAACCATTAACAATTCTATTTATATGTCGTAGCATCTTTTCCAAATGGCACAATTTTTATATACACTGAACCCATAATTTATTTATATTTCTTCTTCTTCTTTCGGCTGCTCCCGTTAGGGGTCGCCACAGCAGATCAACTGCTTCCATTCTTCCTGTCCTCTGCATCTTGCTCTGTCACACCAACCACCTGCATGTCCTCTCTCACCACATCCATAAACCTTATCTTAGGCCTCCCTCTTTTCCTGTTATCTGGCAGCTTCATCCTTAGCATCTTTTTCCCAATATACTCTGCATCCCTCCTCAGCACATGTCCAAACCAACGTAATCTTGCCTCTCTGGCTTTGTCTCCAAACCTTCCAACCTGAGCTGACCCTCTAATATACTTACTCCTAATCCTGTCCATCCTCATCACACCCAGTGCAAATCTTAACATCTTCAGCTCTGCCCCGTCAAGCTCTGACTCCTGCCTTTTTGTCACTGCCACTGTCTCCAACCCATATAACATAGCTGGTCTCACTTCCCTCTTGTAGACCTTCCCTTTCACTCTTACTGGTACTTGTCTGTCACAAATCACTCCTGACACTCTTCTCCACCCTCTCCATCCTGCCTGTACTCTCTTCTTTACCTCTCTTTCACACTCACCATTACTCTGAACTGTTGATTCCAAGTACTTAAACTCATCCACCTTCCCCATCTCTACTCCCTGCATCCTCACCATTCCTCTATCCTCCCTCTCATTCACACACATATATTCTGTCTTAGCCCTGCTGTCCTTCATTCCTCTTTTCTCTAGAGCATATCTCCACCTCTCCAGGGTCTCCTCCACCTGTTTCCTACTCTCACTACAGATCACAATGTCATCTGCAAACATCATAGTCCACGGAGACTCCTGTCTGATCTCATCTGTCAACCTGTCCATCACCATTGCAAATAAGAAAGGGCTCAGAGCTGATCCTTGATGTAATCCCACCTCCACCTTAAATGCATCCGTCACTCCCACCGCTGTCACAATACCCTCCTACATATCCTGTACCACTCTTACATACTTCTCTGACACTCCTGACTTCCTCATACAATACCACAACTCCTCTCTAGGCACCCTGTCATATGCTTTCTCTAAATCCACAAAGACACAATGAAACTCCTTCTGACCTTCTCTGTACGTCTCCATCAACACTCTCAGAGCAAACATTGCATCTGTAGTGCTCTTTCCTGGCATGAAACCATACTGCTGATCCCTAATCATCACCTCCCTTCTTAGCCTGGCTTCCACTACTCTTTCCCAAAACTTCATGCTGTGACTGATCAGTTTAATTTCTCTGTAGTTACTACAGCTCTGCACATCACCCTTATTCTTAAAAATCGGTACCAAAACACTTTTTCTCCATTCCTCAGGCATCCTCTCACTTTTCAAGATTTCATTAAACAATCTAGCTAAAAACTCCACAGACATTTAATCTAAACACCTCCATGCTTCCACAGGTATGTCATCTGGACCAACAGCCTTTCCGTTCTTCATCCTCTTCATAGCTATCTTTACTTCCTCCTTGCTAATCCATTGTACTTCATGATTCACTATCTGCACATCATCCAACCTTCTCTCCCTCTCATTCTCATCATTCATCAGCCCCTCAACGTACTCTTTCCATCTGCTCAACACACTCTCCTCGCTTGTAAGTATGTTTCCCTCATTATCCTTTATCACCCTTACCTGCTGCACATCTTTATATTTACAGATGGGAATTTAATAGCACTAGTTTGCTATTATTATTTTTTGTTAGTATGATTTCATTGATACTTTTAAAAGTGCAGGGTTTGTCTTCCCCATGGAAATGCAAAACTGTTAAGTGTCAGCCATCATACTATAATCTTTATGTTTTGTAAATCACTTGCAAATTTATAACAAGGGGTACAACTGGAAAATAAATCAATTGTAAGACAAAGATGCTTCCAAACATGACCTATACACTTTGAAAGGGCCTCCTTTCAGTCAGAGTTTACCAGATAATATGAGCAAACTCCTTGCACATGGATTAAAACACACTGGCAAACTGAACCCTGTATCTCTGCCCTGAAAACTTATAATGCTTTACTTACCCTATTTGCACATATTAGTAAAAATGTGAATGATATAATTCTAAACTATATCATGATGAAGCTGCTGCAACTCAGACCGCTCACATACTTATAAACACGTTTTACAGTAATTTTTCCTCCTCGATTTATCTTACAGACACATCTGTCATCAGCAACCCTATTTCTTCCATGGAGGATTAGAAAGCTTGATGTGAAATTTCAGGTAGAAAAGCATTAGATCCAGAGAGATTAGCTACCAATTTAATAAAAGTTTTAATAGACATACTTTATGAATATTTATCACTTCCTTTTCAGGAAATGTTCAGTCACAGTATGCTACCTGCTCCCTCCAGAAATCCAGGATCATTGTCCTCCCACAGATAGAAAAACACCACAACAAAGCAGATCTCTGATTAACTTGGAAGAAACATTATATGCAGAAATCCCAGCTAAATACACTCATCCCATTTTATTAATATTTACAAATCCATATCAGGGAGAATATGTTAAGGGCTGCTGTAGCAGTAATGACTGAGAGCCTTAATTGCTTGTAAGCACAACATATTTTCCATATTTTCTGCAGCCTATTTGTTGCCATCTTACTTAACTTCTGAAAAGACTTTTGACTCTTTGAGGCATTGCTGTATAGTTAATATTGGAATATTTTGGTATTCTGCTCAAATTTGTAATTGCAGTTGAAACCTTATATTCTCAGCCATTTGCCCAAGTGTTATCAGGTTTCAATCTCTCTCTCTCTCTCTCTGTCCACTTCATACTTCTCAGCTGTCCATATTTTCACCGAATGTCCATATTTTTGCCTCAAACTTTCGGTCTGTTCCTCTTAAAATTTTCATTTTTTTGGCAAATCACTGGGATGATCTGAGGAATGAAATTAGTAAATAATGTCATACATTTGAGTCTCAGACTTCATATCCTTTACAAAATGCATTTTAATACATATCCTGTTATTCTAGCAGCTTTCTAAGTTTATATGAGCAATATTTAAAATCAGTCCGTATTTTTGAGCCTTTGCACCACCATTATGTCAGGCTTTGTGCAGATTTCTTGGACTAAAATGTTGGGAAGTATTCTTCACTTTCACCTTCTTCAAGCAAGGTTGCTCCCCTACCCAACATTAGTTATATTTTCTAAGGCAGCCCCTTACTAATAAATGTGGCAAGTCACATGTCTTAAACATGGTAAGATTTTTGGGATAGACACTCTTGCATGAATGTCTGTGTTTGACCTTTTACTTTTAACAGAAAATCCACATTCATGAAACTATTGAAACATATTGAAACAATTCCAGGTTTGCAGGCAAATTAATATAAAAACTGAGAGTTTGGCTATAAACTGCACTGCTCAGGACCTTGCCTATAGACCCATCCAGTTGCCCTTTAATATTTAGGAATAAAATGTCATCCTGTTGCAAACACATTGATAATGATAAACCTGAAACCACTTTGACATGAGATGCATCTTTTCATGGATAAAGGTTTTAAAATGTGCTGTTTTCAAGCATTTTCTGTTAAGAAACATTTACACATGTCATACCTTACCTTAACTAAGTTTCAAAAACTTCTTAAACACGTCATTTGAGATGGCTGAAGTGCAAAATTACTCACAGTACCTTAACAACTTTATCTGAAGAAGAGGGTGTTGAAGTCTTAGACCTAATTATATAATCCTCTGCTCTTAACACTGCACAAATTATTTACTTCCTATTATGATAACCCATCTCTGTGGATTTCTTTAGAAGGTATAAATTTGGGCAGATCATCAAAGAAATTTGTTGTACAGAGAGACTGTGAATTCACATTTCAGAATCCTACAATGCTCATTTACCAGTCTGCAGGCATTCAACCACCTGAGGTAACTGCAAGATAACCTTATATGTGTGGGCTGGATATTTCTGTATGGGGTTACCCTATGTTAAAAATAGACATTAAAGCTCTTTGAGGTACATAATAGCAATTCAGAAGAATAGCCATGTAATATTCCAAACAGTGTAATCTGTTGGCATTGTATGCAGCCTCACATCACTTGCATCCCTATGCGAATGTTATCTTAGAATGAATGAAATATATTTTCAAAAGGGGCACACAATAATGTGATCTCTTTTAAAATAAGTAGTTAAGATAATTTCCCTACAGTTATGGAGTTCTTATGTTATGATTGTAGGGATTCTACTACCACCCAAAATGGAAAGCCTCCTAGTTTTATGAGCTGTTCTTGAAACTGATATAGAGACGGTGAATAATGATGGAGAGGCACATGAAGAAGTTCATTTAATTTAGTGGATGAAAGCGCTAACAACAAACATTTTCTTGGATTCAGTTTGCCTGGCCAAGCTTTCTTTTACATGTTTATCTCAGTGTTTTGTGGATTTACAGAGTTTTTTGAGTACTCCCTAATACCCATCACTAAGCAGCAGCCTTTTGAGCTCCACAGTGGCTGATTTTGGCAGGTGTATGAACACGTCTGTGCATGAGCAACTTTCTGGATCTTAAATCTCTTATTGCAGAAAGCCTAGGCAGATGCCCTACCCCAGGATGGGTGAGTGGGAATCATCTGTTCACTCCCATCCTCACCCACCCAGGTCCTCCTGCTCCCATGTCATTACTCAAATGAGGGTCGCATGGGATGCACTCGGGGCTTTCTACCCTTATGCCTCACAGCAGAATCCATTGGCCAGTCTATTAACTACCTACCAGCTCAGAATAACCCTGCACTATTTAATCATCAGCTTAGGTTGATTTATGGGGGAAATTAAATGCCAGCTAAAAATTTCAAAAAGGGTACATCAATAACTGTTACTGCATTCTCCCTTGAACCCATCTCCACAGCCCATATAAAATCCCTCTTAGTGAAACTTAAACCATGTTCCCCCACAATTTTTCAAAGTCACAGCCAATACTATTGCATACCCCATCTCGATCCTCATCAACCATTCTATCAAAGAATCCACTGTCCCAGACATCTGGAAATCCTTCTATATTATTCCCCTTCGTAAAGGAGATAACTCCACAGAACCCTCCAACTACCAACCCATAGTCATCCTCTCGCCCTCTCAAAAATCCTAGAGAAATGCATTCATAGACAACTTCTCCTAACCCCCCTCAACATGGCTTCAGACCCCATCATAGCACCACCACAGCTTTCCCACCTTCCAACATTCACCAAGTCTATCACTGAGGCTAGAGACAACAATAAACTGGTGTTGCATTTGACACAGTCTCATATCACAAGCTCCTATCTAAACTATCTATTCTCAACCTCTCCCCCTGCACATTTCTCTGGGTCTCTAGCTATCTTAACAACAGACTACAATCTGTTAGATGACAAACTTCCTGCTCTCCTATCTGTCCAAACTGGAGCCCCTCAAGGATCCATCTTAGGGCCTCTACTCATTAACTTCATTACAATCTATGCACAGCCTGCTGCACATCCTCACTGATCCAATATACAGACAATTCTACTGTTATTACCTGCTCTGATAAACTAATTCATCTCCACACCCTCACTCAGAGGTTTTTCAACTCCATAGAGCACTGGCTGATTAACAATCAACTCATCCTTAACCCTAAAAAAACTAAATAACTTATTTTCTTCCCAAAATCTATGTCCAACCTCAGTGCCTTCTTCTGTATCTCTTCCCTAGACAATATTTTATTTATTTTATTTTATTTACATTTGTTGACCGGGCTAGTCTAGCTGGATACATGTCCATTTTCAGTAGAGGCCCGGAAAGAAAAGCTCCAAGCATAAGTAAATTACAAAATACAATAATTAAAAAAAATGATTAGATTCAAATACATTAGAAAGCAAAAATGCTTGGAAGAAAAAATAAAAATTGTTTCTATGAACAATAGTACAGAGTCTTTGCGCAGGTTTGAGATACAATTAAGTACAGAGTCTTTGCGTAGGTTTAAGATACGATCAAGTACAAATTTACACAATATTTTAAAATTATCATTCATTAAGTCAAAGAAGGAGAAAGAGAAAAGGCAGGAAAACACAAGGGCTAGTATAAAGTTAGCTTCTATTGATTAATGCTGCAGAGGGGCCATAGTCCAGGAGGAAGGGGTATAGCAAGAAGAGAAATAAGAGGAAAAGTATGATTCAGTCAGGCTTAGAGCAGGGACAAAGCCAATGTATTTTTAGATGTTCTTTGAGATGTTTCTTGAAGAGTGGTGTAGATGAGAGAGATGCGAGTGTTCTAGGAAGCTTGTTCCAGATTCTGCCCACAACATTGGTAAAAAGTGAGTCCCCAGCTTTATTATCAGATTTAATATTGGAAATTAGTAGCTTATTAGCTGAGCGTAGTGTTTTAAGATTTTTATATGGGGAGATCAGTTTAGAGAGGATAGGGGTATTATTTGGGTGATAAAGAATTTTTTGTATGATCACAAGATGATTGTATAGTAGTTGGTTTTGTAGTTCTGACCATCAGAGTTGTTTAAGGTTGAGACAGTGGTGGGTTCTAAAAGGGGAGCCAGTGGCAAATCTGACTATATTATTACAGCTAGTTTCAAGCTTGCTAAGATTGTGTTTTGATAGATTGGTATATATGGCAGAAGCATAGAAGAGGGTAGAAGTGAGATGAGTCTGGGCAATGGTGGTTCTAGCTAGCGGTGTGAGGGAGGGTTTGATTCTATACAGGGAGCCTAGTTTTTTATTGACAGTTTTTATAGTATTGTTGATATGATCATCATAGCTGAGGTTATGATCTATGGTTATGCCCAGGAGATGTGTAGTAGTATCAGGGGAAATATTAGTTCCATTATGAGAAGTAATTGTGAAGTGGATCTGTAGTGACTTTTGGGTGGGAGCAAAAAGTAATAATTTAGTTTTTTTGGGGTTAAGGAGGAGGCAATAATAGGTGAACAAATTTTCAACAGAGTTAAATACAGTTTGAGTAAGGATCTGGAGAGAGGTTGATGACTTAGCAGTACAGATTAAAGTAGAGTCATCAGTGTATTGTATACAGGTGGCTTGAGGAAAAACAGTATAGAGATCATTAATAAAAATGTAAAAAAGAAGAGAGCCTAGGATAGAGGCTTGAGGGACTCCAATGTTCACGGGGAGGGGTGTGGAGAGATTATTGTCCCAGAGCACTGCTTGTTGTCTATTTTCTAGATAGGATTTAAACCAAAGAACATTCACGCTGACTCCCTTACCAAACTCCTAGGCATCACAATAGACAACCAACTAAAATTCAACCTTCACTTCCAACATTGCATCAAAAAAAAAAAACAAACAAACAAAAAACTTATCCTTCTGTACAGAAACAATAAAAATCTATCTACTACCTCTAGGACTGCTCTTGCCCAAGCCTACCTACTCCCTTGATTACTATACTCAACCCCTATATTTACCCACCTCTAAGCCAGCCTTATAGCTAAACTGGAACAAACCTACAGCCAAATTGTCATATTTGCCTGCAATCTCCCCTATAAATGTCACCACTGCCTCTCTCTCAAACAACTACACAGGCTTGAATTCACTCAACTGCTCCAATTATCTCAGCTACACATGGCCCATTCACTTATTAACAAGCCCTCAGACTGCCCCTCTCTGTCCACTCTCATATCCCTTTACATATCTACACATCCTCTCTGTAGCTCAGAACAATTCCTGCTCAATACCTATAAACCAAATAAATCAATAGGAAATTGCAGTACAAGCACTCAATATCCCATAATTAGAGCCAACTCCCCAATAATATATGCTCTATCAAATCTACCTTGCTCTTCAACAATGAACTAAAAAACACCTAGTTAATTCACCTAACTGCTCTTACTACCACCCTACCGAACTCATACTCCCTTAATATGCCCTTACTTCATTCTCCTTTTCTTAAGAAATTTAACAGATGATGTTCAACCTCTCTAGCTTCACAAAACATCGGGGTACTTTAATTTCACCATCATTACTCCTCCTTTTCAATTAATTCTTTGCTATATCTCTTACTTCTTCTCGTTTTCATATTCTCTATTTGCTTCTGTATCTTCATTTTCCAACCTGACTAACACTCTTTTTTCATACCCTATCTATTTCAACCTTACAACTCTTGTATTTTATTGCTTTTTGTTTACTCAATATGTAAACTATTACTCTTTGAACCTGGTGCACATAATTTTGTACTCTGCATATATTGCATATTTCCGCATTTTTATATTTGTTTTTTTTTTTGCATATTGCACATATGTCTGTTATTACACGTTACCAACATTTTATGTATTTGTTATTGTACTGTTATACCTTGTCTGTTACTATATATTGTCAACATTTTATGTATTTGTTATTATACTGTATTTTGTTTTTATTTTTTTTTGGAGCTTTTCTCCTCTGGTCTCAACTGAAAATGGGTCTCTGACCTAGTTGGACTAACCCGGTCAACAAAAGTCAAATAAAAATAACTCCATCTGTGTGCTATCCAGCATTATTTCCTATAGATACTTTTAGACTATCTATCATTTTCCCACCTATAAGTCATCAGTCTTGGATGCTACACATTTTATTGTCATATGTCTTTATATAATATCCAAGTTGCAAACCCCTGAGCAGCTGTCATCTAAGGGATTTTGCAGTTTTTAACCTGGGACACCCATTCATATTCTTATGTTGCAAACATCTGGAAAGATTTAATCATTGCTAATTATTTTACTTTATTTTTAGGATATACTCTCTGATCTCTTACTATGTGAGTATACATAGAATAATGCCTATGACTCTCATAATGGGACACCTCTCAACCTGTTAATGCAAAAAATCTGGACAAAACTTGACAAAATAAGGGTACAAATAGGGACATATTTTAAATATTGCTCTTATAAACTTAGGAAGTTGCTAGAGTAACAGGATTTGGTTTAATATACATTTTCTGAAGGATTTGAAGTCTGAAACTCAAATGTATGCCATTATTTAGTGACGTCAATGCTGAGATCATTCCAGTGATTTGCCAAGAAAAAAGAGGAACAGGCCAAAAATATGAGCCAAAAATCTGGACATTCTGTGAAAATCTGTACAGTTGAGAGGTAGTTATTTTAGGAGGGCTTGCAGCTTAGGCTACTTTTCTTAGGCAGCACATCCAATGTTTTCTACTGTTTAGAAATTACCTCTCCATTCCATGCTGTTATTGTAATAATTTTATGATGTTATGCAGACTCTTGTTTCTCTTTTCCATTGTAATAAAATACAATTTCAGTAAGATCAATGAAGTGTTGTGGTATCGAAGGTTCCTGTTGTCCTCTAAGATATATAGAGTGGAGGAGGTACAGGGAGGCTTGCATCCCCTTCAAAAATGTGGATAACATGTATTTTCAACAAATTCAATGATTCCAGGTCTAATGTCTGGAAATGGGATATTCAACTAGGTCCTCACATCCGTGCAGAATCACCTGGCCCCCCCAATTACCATCCTTGCCCCCTGACCATCTCTTCTGACACCAGGACTTATTAGTTGAACCCAGACTGTAGGGACTGCAGTCAGGATCCATCAGTTTGTAACACACAGCTCACACTACTATAATACCATGAGCAGAAATGGAAAAAGAACAAGTGGGAAAGAAAGTGTTGTCACTGCAACAGTGTTGAACTTACAAGTTTCCTCAACAGCACTCTTACGATCACTAATTTATTTAAAGTGATTACCACATGCTACACATGCTTGCAGATCTACTCCACAAAACCATTAAAAATGTGATGGTGTGTCCTCCCAGAAAATTTCATTTAAGCTAAAATAAAAGGTGATTTTTATCATGTCTGAAGACAATTCAGGCTTGTCACAGAAGATAATAACTTAACTGGTGGAATTCTCACCAACAACAGCTGAAACAAATAATGTGCAAAACAACACACAATTACAGTGCTAGTCATAGTATTCACTATGCATTCAACATGAATATATATATATATTATGAGCCCAATTCTAAAAACTCACCACTTACACTGAAAGCAGGCTATGAGTAGGTCTTCTGGAATCTGGTCCCCAATGAAATCCAGGCCTTACACTAAAGGAAGTTACTTACACTGAGAGAAAGTATTTCAGCATCTGTGCAGATTTACACTGAGAGCAACTCTTTTGGACTCTGGCCCTGTATGTTGTAATGTACCTGAAGTCAAGTGTTAAGTACATACAAAGTACTACAAGAAAACAATAAGATTCATATTACTTCATATGTTTTTGGATATTTTGGATAGATGCGGCTATGAACAGTCAAGCTTGAAACATTTAAGGCAAGAGGTAGACTAAGCAGCTATTATTATTATTATTATTCAAATAAATAAAGGGGTTTAATATGTTTTGTATAGGGGTATCCTTATTTGGATACCCTGATGTTTTCATTAAAGAGTGTAAAGGGGGAGGTAGGAAACACTGGACAATGAGAGACACAACAAACTGGGAGACACAGAAGGAGCACATCATGGCAGTTTACTGGAGGAGGTGAGAGATGAAGGTCTCTATATTTTTGGTGGAGAATAGACCCCCCTTTTTTCAATTTTTTTTTATAGAACAGGACATTTTCAGTAGGAAAAAGGAAAAATGGTGTAGGAGAATGGATAAGGAATGAAGGGCTGAAGATACACCAGCAGGGGTCCCAGTCCACAGAGCTTCAAATATTTCCAGAGCCAGATGGTGGCGCAGTAGAGCACAGCAATGATGAGGGAGTAGGGGGCCTGTAGTGGTGTGTTGGTTGGCACCATCTTGGACAGAGTGTCTTAAACATGATGAAACAAGGCTTAGACTGGCTGGATCTATCTGTCCATGATCTAATCCAGCACTTCTGTAACCAAGTGTTGAAGCCCTCATTCAGTAAGACTTGCCAGGCTGGCATGTGTCAGCATGGATGCAGAACCAGTGCCACTGCAATGGCCCACTGTGGACATCCCCAGAAGGACAGAAGATGAGCACTACTTAACTTATGAAATATGTGCCTAGAGCACCTTAGAGGATTTCGAATCCACAAAAAGACAAAAGAAAATAATAAAAGAGAAAGGAATGCATATTTAAAATAAAAAAAGAAAAGAAAAGGGAGTAGAAGAGACAAAAAATAAAATACACACAACTAATTCTAACATTATGTTCACAGCATTTAGTTTCTTACTTTAAAGCTTCTTTGTTATATAAATCTTTATTGAAGTAAAACAGAATGCATGGAAAGTGTTTATGCAGACTTTTGGATGAAATTGTATGGGAAGTGTTATTACATACTTTTGGATGAAATTGTATGCACAGTGCTAATACTTACTTGGCAGGACAGTGTTTGCTATCAAGTGATGGTGGGATTTATGTGTTTCAGTCTGCTACACAAACATAGTGATCATATTTATGCCTGATGTGCATTTGTTTGCAATACTGCACTGAATGTTCCCTCTATAAATACATAAATCTTATAAAATGAGTTACCCCACTGGATACATAAATATTATAAAATGAGTTAAAGACAGACGACTGTACTTACATACTACTATATCTCTTATATTTGCTTATAGTAATGTATTGAATGCACTCTAGTGCTTCAGTTACTATTTTCTGTTAATTATTTAGTTATATACAGTAACAAAATGAGTTAAGGACAGAAATACTGCACTTATATACTGACCTCTCACTCTTGCTTGCAGTGATGTATTGAATATGCTCTAGTGTTTCATGTACTATTCTGTATAAATTATTTCCCCATATAGTTTAATGAAATCAGTTAAACACACATTATATTCAAACAATCTGACTGCTCATCTTCCCTGCTGTCTCCTGTTATATGATATTTCTTCAGCTATAAGGAGAAGACATAAGTCAATGTGTGTTTACCTTATTTCACTTTTTTGCTTTAAAATTACTTATATGAATATTATTTCTAAGGCATTCCTTTTACTGCATTATTTGCTTAGTATGCAAAATGTGTATTGCATTAGTATCTGAATTCTCATACTTTGCTAATCTTCCCTTTATTGTAAGTTATAACTAGAAATACACATTTCATGGAATGCTTTCTAAAATATTTTGAAATTCATGAAACAGTCTGTGAACTGTGTTTATCCATAAGGTACAGACACTCAGAACAATAAAACAACTCATGCTAGATTTCAATTCCTTAGCTGTACAGAAGTGTTGGCTTTGGACATTTTCCTCCTTAAGAATTCTAAGCAAATAAGGGGATGATTTAAAAATGTCTGAAGAAGTAATACAGAAGTAATAACACTGGTAATTTCTCAATAAAGTATTAGAGAGACATTCATTTGACACTGCAAACCCCAACCCCCTCCCCAGCCTCCAGTCTAACTAGGGTGTGGTCCCTGACTTAATTCTGCCATGCTGTATATGCAGTTGAAATTGTGGAAGACATTGGGCCAGATTCAGGAAGGCTTACACGGAGTTCAAGAGTAGTGTAAGCCTCCGTGTAAGCCTCCTGATTCAGGAACAGCCCAAATCTCCGTGTAAGAGACAGCTAACACGTCTCTTACACGGACTGGGCGTAGAAATGCTCAATACCTCATTTGCAGCTTAAAGATATGCAAATGAGGTATTTGAGCGATCCATGAAGCTGAAACCAGTCCGTGTAACAGACGTGTTAGCTGCAGAAATGTACTCAGCTGACAACTGAGTACATTTCTGCAAAATTAAAAACGGAGCTATGTCAGCTCCAAATAAAGGGTGCATTTGTTTCATTAAGCATGCCAATGGCCAAATATGTGGCCATTGGCATGAAAAACTGTTGCAAAAATATGTTATATAACTTTTTTTTTTCCATGGGATTTTGAGGTTTAACTGCAGGGCACACCCGCGCAAACGGGGTGCGCTACCTAAAACTAAAAACCGAAGCTTATAAGCCCACAATTGTGGGATTTATGTATTACATGGAATGTCAATGGAGGGACTTGCAGACCAAAAACAATATGGCCTCCGTTTGAAGTGGTTGTCAAGGGAAGCTCCGTGTAAGACATGTAACTAGTCATTACTAGGCAATCCTATGTAAATGAGGGTTACAATACTGAATCACACTGCCACATAGGTAATGAGCACTTTCTGAGTAGTGTAAGAGTTAGAGAAGGGGGAGGAACAGAGTAAGAGGTAGGTGATATCACGGGGGGGGGGGGATAGATACAAATGTACCAGATTGGAGGGCAATGTAAGGTGACAGATGACAGACAGACATCAGGGAGGGAGGTGTGTCCCAATAGAACACTAGGAAAGTCAAGAAATTGAAGGTTTACGCTATCCCTACACTCAAAGTTTCTTGAAATACGTGCATGCATAAGGCAGGTTCAACATATGGGAGCGTGTTGCAAACCGTTTACAACGGTTTGCGCGGGCGTGCACGTGTGTAAGGCAGTGTGCGCACGTTTTAACAAGAATCAGCCTAGTTCACACCGTGCAAGGATGTGTGCGCGCGTGTAACACCGTGTAGGGATGTGTGCGCGCGTTTAAGTGACTGTGAGCATGTTTAAGCTGGTGTGCACATTGCTCCCCTTCAGGAAACAGAGAGGAAACGGGAAACAACCAGAATACATGGAAACTGCCAGAGGATACTGCTGGAGTTAATTGGTGGAAACAATTGGAAGCAGGCAATTATGCAGGCAGACTAGAAGCCCAACCCAGCACTTAAAACACTGCAAAGAGCAGTGCAGGGTGTTTCTCACAAGAGACACTGCAAGAAAGTAAGCTATCAGAATTGAAAACTGAAAAAAGCTGAACTCAGAGCAGAAATGCTAGGGGCTGCCATAGCTGTTATAATCAGGCAAAGGTGAATTGCTGAGGGTGGTGACAATGCAGATGCTGACAGACAACCCAGAGTGAGGAGAAGGAGAAGAGTATACAGGCCCAGGGTCACCTACCATGGGTTACATGAGCTTGAGATAGTAGAGCGCTACAGAGTGGACAGAGACCTTCTGCAGCAGATTGTTGAGCTGTGCAGGCCACATCTCACACACAGAACCAACAGAGGGGAACCCATCCTAGTGGAAACCAAGGTATGTGTTGGCCTAAGAATACTAGCAACAGGTACCTTCCAGAGACCAACTGGTGATATGATGGGGATATCACAGGCATCAGCCTCCAGGGTACTGCACCAGTTCCTGGATGCCATGACAGCACATGTCAGTGATCATATATATGTCCCTAATGACCGTGAGGTTGTGGCCAGCAATATGCGTCTCTTCCAGCAAATAGCGGGATACCCTGAGGTGCTGGGTGCAATAGACTGCACGCACGTACGCATCAAAGCACCAGCTGGTGAGCGGGGTAGAGTCTACATTAACTGCAAGGGATACCCCTCCATCAACTGCCAGGTCGTGTGTGATGCCCAGGGCATAATAATGAATGTGTGTGCTGGCTGCCCTGGGAGCTACCACGATTCCCACATCTGGCATCTGACGCAGCTGTACCAATCATTTGCCAGTGGGGACTTCCCACACGGACACCTAGTGGGGGATGCAGGTTATGCACTTGAGCTGTGGCTGATGACACCCATCAGAAATGCACACACACCTGAACAGGAGCGCCATAATGAGGCACACGCACAAACACGTAATGTCATAGAGCGTGTGTTTGGGCTGCTGAAGTCACGGTTCCGGTGTCTGGACACATCTGGTGGAGCCTTGCAGTACACACCAACTACATGTACCCAAATGGTCATGATATGTGCTATGCTACATAATATGATCCTGTGGAAACAGCTGCAGCAGGACCAGCACAGGGCTGGGCCTAACATCCCCCCACCATTGCCAAGGCCACCACAGGCAGAGGGTGACTCAGAGGAGGAACAACCTGACCTTGTCCCAGTAGGCAGAAGGAGGCGTGCCCAGTATGCCCTGGCCTTGGCAAAGAGAGCAACGCATAGCACATAGACTTGGTCAGTAAGAACACTGGGACTGATACCCACTCTGACTCACTCATATAGTAACAGGGATGCCTAACATGACACAACCTGCTTCCAAACATGTACAGGGAGTGTAGTATGTGCATCCGACAGAGGCAGCCCTGCAGCACCACCTGAGGCATGAATGCCATGTGTTAAGTAATGTAATACCATGTACCATATGCACACCTGAGGACCCGACTAACATCCACCCTCACCAATCATAAACCACAAAAAACACAAACCTACCTCATAGGTACCACAAGGGATAGTAACCTAGATGTAATGCTACCCAATGCCAGAAGTATAAATGCGTGCAGTGTAAACGCACACAATATAGAGAATGTAGATATCAGTGCTGTAATAGAAAACAGGGTCAAAGCCCACATCAGCACCCTGACACTACCAGGTCACACCTCTGTCCTAATAGCAGGAACTGCCCCAGGCCTACTCTGGCAACGTGAGTGTCAAACGAAATATTACTGTCAACCTGGGTGCCCAGGTCCCTGATAACCTCTTCTGTGCTTAGAGGATTGCCACCTAGATGGGAACTAGGGGTAACCCTGTCGTTCCCGAAGGGTATGACTATGCATTGTTTAGCATTTAACGTAAGGCCATGGCTCTGGCACCAGCTATCTGTGTCTATGAGACCCTTCTGAAGGATGTCTGTGTCAGATAGGTTTCCAACTATGGTTCCCAGTTTGCAGTCATCTTCAAACTTTGTCAGCCATAATCCTCCTGTGTTTGCTTGTACTTCTGAAAAGTAGATGCTGAACAAAAGTGGGCCCAGGACTGAGCCCTGTGGGACACCACTTGTGACAGCTCTGGAGTGTGACATGGCACCAGCAACTTTGACCCTGTGTGTTCTGTCACTTAGCCAGTTTGCAACCCATCCTGTGATGTATGGGTTCACATTTAAGCTGGTGATGTTTTCAATGATACCTGAGTGGGGTATTGTGTCGAACGCCTTTGCCAGGTCAAGGTAGGCTGTGTGAACTGCCTTGCCCACGTCAATGGCCTGGGTGACTGTCTTGAAAAAGTCAACCAAGTTTAAAAGGCATGATCTGCCCTTGACAAAGCCAAACTGGATTGGATCCAATGTCTGCAAGTCCCCTATGTCTTCATTTATTATTCCCATTATGATCCTCTCCATAGCTTAGCAGACCAGGCTTGTCAAGCTGATGGGATGGTAGTTTCCAGGGTTTGTGGAGGCACCTCCTTTGTGAAGTGGGTCCACCATTGCCGTATGCCACTCCTTGGGCACATATCCTGAGGTGAGGCTAAGATTAAACAGCTGCCCTAACTGCAGGTGTAATTCCTCATTGAGTTCATGGAGCACACAACTGGGGACACCATCTGGTCCCATGGATAAAGTGTTTTCTGCCTTGGATAGAGCAGTTCTCACCCCACCATTGGAGATGTTTGGGGGGCTACAATCCTCTGATGTAGATACCCCTCCAGTTGGGGGAGGGAAAATCCACTGAACCTGTCAGCCAGTATGTTGGCAATGTCTGTAGGTTCAGTGATATTTACATCATTCCAAACTAATTCTGAGCATATCTGGGAGTTCCCTCCCAGGTGTCAAACATAGGTAAAAAAGGCCTCATGATTGTCCCTTGAGTCCTGAGCGGGTTTACTCTCAAAACTTGCCTTGGATGATTGTATGGGGGAACCCAGTGTTTTGCTCATAATGAGCAGGGGTGTCTTCCCTTCTACGGATTTCGCTCTATCTTGTAGTAGCTCCTTCCTTTTGTTGTAGAGCTTGTTTATGGCTGGGGTCCACCAGACTGGATGCTTGCCTATGGTACAAACAGTCTTTGCTTTGTTTGGGATTGCCTGATCCATGCAGTCCTGGAGGTGCTGGTAGAAGGCATTTGTAAGTGATACAGCGGCTTGGGTAATGGTGTCCGCTGGCTTGGGGGCCTTGAAAGAGACCACACCAGTCCTTAGAAATGTGAAGTCGGCATTTGAGAAGGTCTTCACTGTTTGTTTTTCTATCTGGGGTGTGGGTGGGATGTGGACTCCCACTGAGATTAGTTCATGATCTGATCTCACCAATGATGGGTATACTTCTGGTGTTGAACAGTGTGACCCCATGTTCGTGATGATGAGTTCTAGTATGTTGTCTCCACTTGTGGGGATGGTGACCAGTTGTTCCATGGCATTTGAGTGTATGAACTCTTGGAACCTTTGGGTTAGAGTGTTGGGGCTTGATTAGTGATCCCAGTCTATATTTGGATAGTTGGAATCACCCAGTATGATGGTGTTTGGAGATACATTTATCCCCTCCAGTGTTTTCAGGATAGCTGTGTGAGGTACCTGAGTTTGAGAGGGTGGCATGTAACATGCTACAAACTGCAGAGCAGTCTTGCCTATGGTTACTGGCACCTGGATGGTCTCTGATGCATCGTGTGTTGCCACCAACCTTGAGGTGAGGGTGTCCTTGATGAATATGGACACCCACCCTCCTTTCTTGGTGTTGTCCGGATTTTGGTGCGGAGCATGATATGAGGTAACACCCGATAGTGCCGGGGTGCTGTCAGAAGCCGTGAACCAGGTTTCAGGCACAGCACAGACATCAATGTGCTACATACTGAGAAGGGTTTTGAGTGTGTGCAGCTTGAGGGTGAGACCTCTGGCATTGAGCAGCATTACCCTTAGTGTCTTTCCTTTTCTGTGTTCTAGGGTGGTAGGTGTAGAATCTGATTCTTGCATAAAAAGGCACAATGGGGGTGGCAAGAGCATCAGCCGAAATCCGGAAGCCCAGGGGTGACAGGTGCAAGCCGTCCCTTGCAAATCAGCGTGGCCTGTCCAGCATGTCATCCCAGGCAGACAGACATTGGACCCCCTTTGAATGACACCATAGTTTAAGCAAATTAATACAGCTGATCATCTTGTCTCTGTTTATGTGGCATCATACTTGGTGAAGGTAGGATACTGCTCAAGGTCAGGGTCATACCTGCCTGGCCTACATAATCAGAGGGATCCTCTATGTCTCTTTCCATGTAGTCCAGGGAGGTATATCTCAGGTCGTTCACACCAGCATGGATAATGACTGGGTCAGACTTGTACTTGCAGTTGAGTGACCTGAGTGCTTGCATTATGTGGTGGATTCCAGTGCCCGATAGGCAGCTTACTGTGACCTCCTCCGTACTTTCGATCTGGTGAGCGGGACGTCAGTGTGTCTGACTATGGAGTCACCTATGACAAGTGTGTCTGGCATTGTGTTTGGCCTTAAGGGCTGTGACTGTTTGGCACACTGACTCTGTGGTCTATGTGTTGCATGTGCTGTGCCCTGTGGAGGCAGTTGTGTGGGTGTCTGCTGTGGTGGCCGCTGCTGTTTTGGTAGAATTCTGATCAGAGCCTCCGAGTATGTCTTTGTGTGTCTATGTGTATGATTTTAAGTTGTGATAGTGCTATGTGAGACTGGGTTTGTGATGTGTATGGTTACCTTCACCTTCTCTCTGGTCTTGCTAGTCCTATGTTGAGAGAGCTCAGCCTCCACTTTGGCTATATAGTTGCATCTCTCACATGTATGTGTGTTTTATGGGAGAAGGAGAGGGTTGTCAGTGTACATGAGGCAATTGTAACATTGCCTCAATATTCCCAGGTTCACCAGCTGAGCAGGAGAGGACACTAGCAACTGATCCCTAGACATGCTAGAAGGAATAGACAAAACAATGTTGGAATACAGGGAGATATCAAGCCCCCCAAACCACATCATAGTGCTTGACTGACAATACCTACACATACACCATAGTTTCATAGTGTCATAGTTTACTAGCAGGCTATCTGCCCTAGTGCATGTATATGCCTAGCCATAGTGATGTGGCTATTGCCACCCCTTATAGTGGTAATAAGTGTACAGAATAGATTCCGAATATTGTGCCTCTGACTTAGTAGTGACACATTATGACCCCCTTACGTAATTGAATAACATGACTGTGCCTCTATCTAGTCTGTGCCTCTGTCTCATATGCAGTTGTCCAGATGTCTCTTGAAGAGAGTCAGTGAGGGACTCTGTCTAACATGAACTGGGATACTCTGCTAGAGTGTGAGATGCCTCTGAGTTATGACTCTGTCCCTCCAGCATGTCCTATACATGTATGTGCTGAGGTTCAAATCTTCAGCTCTCATGGTTCTGGTGGATTTGGATTGCTTGCAGTGGAGCATGTCCACCAAATCCTGATTGGACATGGTCTTGTATGTCAGGCATAGGTCACCTGTAAGTATGCGGTATGACACTGAATAAAGCTGGGTTTCCTCTATTCTGGAAGCATATGACATGTGTTGTAGACCCCTGATCTTCATGGTAAGGTACTTTTGGGGTCTCTCCAGCTGTTGCAAGTGCTGGGTGAGGTACATACCAAATGGGGCTTTGTATTCAATCATGGGCCTGATAAGGGAGAAGTATAGTGGTACAATGACCTCCTATGATCTGGATGGAAAACCCTCCATGATAAGGTGGGCAAGATAGAAAGTCTTTCTAACCACTTTGGCAACATGGGTGTCAAACGAGATCTCACTATCTACACGTGTCCCCAGGTGTCTGATTTGTTCTCTGTGCTCAGTGGGTTGCTGTCTATGTATTGATCTGTGGGTACTTTGTTCCTTCCAAAGGGGATGACTACAAATCAGTTGCATTCAGTTTCAGGCCATGAGTCTGGCACCAGCTATCCGTCTTTGTGACGGCATTCTGTAGGATGTGTGTGCCAGCTGATGTATTCACTATGGTGCCTAGGTTACAGTCATCTGCAAACTTTGTCAGCCACAACCCTCCTTTGTTTGCTTTCACATCTGAAAAGTAAATACCAATTAAGAGGAGTCCCAGGACACATCCTTGTGGGACACCACCTGTGACTGGCTTTGAATCTGACAAGGCACCTGCAATGTTGACTTTATGGGTTCTGTTTCCTAGCCATTTTGCAACCTATCCTGTGACATATGGTGTTATATGTCAGCTGTTGAGCTTGTCTATGATGCCTGAGTGGGGTATTGTGTCACAGGCCTTAGCCAAGTGCAGGTAGGCTGTGTGGACTGCGTAGCCCTCATCAGTGGCCTTACTGACAGTTTCATAGTAGTCAACTAGGTGCAAAAGGCAGGATCTGCCCTGTACAAAGCTGAACTGGGTGGGATCAAGGGTCTGTAGGTCAGCAATGTCTCTGTGTAAGAGCTCCATAATGACTCTTCCCATAGCTTTGCAGACAAGGCTGGTTAAGCTTGTGTGGTGGTAGTTGCCATGGTCTGTGGAGGCATCTCCTTTGTGGAGTGGGACCACTGTTGCCGTACGCCAGTGTTCAGGTACATATCCTGTAGCAAGGCTAAGGTTAAATAGCATTTGTATATACGGGTCCAGCTCCTTCTGGAGTTCACATAGCATGCAACCGGGGATACCATCAGGTCCCATTGATGCTGTGTACTTGTCTTTGCTGAGTGCGGCTCTCACATGGACATCCAAGATGACAGTGAGGTTACATACAGCTGTGATAACTATCTTCTTTTGGGGGTGAGGGAGGGTAAATCGCACTGAAGCTGTCCACCGGAATGTTGCCAATATCTGTCAGGTCACTGGAATATATGTTGTTGTGTACCAACTCTGAGCATATCTGAGGGTTCCCAACCAGGTGTCTGACATAACTGAAGAAAGCAGTGTGGTTACCTTCATTGTCTTTGGTGATTTATGTCCCCAAGTTGACCTTGCATGTCTTTATGAGGTAATGTAGCTTTCTACTAGTGCTGATCACAGCTGTCTTCCCTTTTGGAGATGTAGCTCTGTCTTGCATTAGTATACCTCATCTGTTATACAGTTTGTTTATGGCTGGGGTCCACCAGACAGGCCACTTTCCCTTTGTGGAGAGGGTCCTGTTTTTATTTGTGATTGCATGGTCCATGCTTTCTGACATCTAGCTAAGGGGAGGTCATTGTGGTTCTGCAGTCATATTTCATCAGCATTAGAAATGACCACAACAGCCCATGTGGGGTGTACCTCATGCAGACACATCCAGCAACTGTAAAGTCCACAACAGTACCTCACCAGGAGTATGAAAGAGCTGGAACACATGTAATGTGTCGCCTGATTAAACAGAGTGCAGCTCCACACACTGCCATGCTGTCCACCCAGATGCAAGCTGTGCCTGATGTAGAAAGCCATGTCCAAGCTGGAATCAATGCACATGCTGCACCTTGTACAATCTGAATGGCAGGGAGCTATGCACATGAGGGACCTGAACCCCAGCACTGACATACATAGGACAGGCTGTACTGCATTATCCATAACACAGAAGCCACCCCATGCATGAGTAAACTACCAGTACAGGTTATCCGTAGAGTCACTCGTTGATTCCTCTCAACAGGAATCCTAATGAGTGGATGGGAGATGGTAGGTTTACCCTGGGTATCAATGTTATGTCACAGGTAGACAGAGGCACAGTATACTAAACAAGACATATGTCATGGCAAACTACACTTACAATGTGTTGACGGACAAACACACTCTCTGACTAGCATTAGAAATGGCCTAGGGCACATCGGTAGTGTTTGCCAATGTACACCCATGTTGTGGAATACACTACTGATGTTGGATGAGGCTGTTGTAAGTAGTTCACATCTGAACATAATGCAACATGGTCAGATAGGTTCATAGGTACATAGGTTTATACTAGGCTATCTTCCCTAAGGCAGGTATAAGTCTAGCCCAGAGTTTGTTGGCGTACACCACCCCTTATATGGAAACAGTACCGTGCCCATTATTTTGTCGTGCCTCTCTCCAGCAGTGACACAGTGACGATCCCCGGGTTAAACGTATGACCTTCCATCCACAGGTCAAGATACCTCTTGAACACAGCCAGCAAGGTGCTCTGCCTCACATGGACCGGGATTGTATTCCACAGCATAGGGAGTCTCCGAGTGATAACTCCATCCCTCCAACATGTCCAAAGTACATCCATGCTAAGGTGTAAGTCACTTGCACTAGTGGTTCAGGTGGATCTGCCGATTCTGAGGTGGAGCATGTCCATTAATCCCTGTTTGGACATGGCCTTGCATGTCAGGCACATGTCACCTCTAAGCAGGTGGTATGTGACTGAATAGAGCGGGAGTGTCTTCAATCTGGCAGCATATGACAGATGTTGGGGTTCCTTTATCCTTTAGGTGGGGGACATTCAGGGTGTCTCCAATTGCTGCAGATGTTGGGTGAGATACATCCAGAATAGGGCATTCTACTCGATCACCGGTCTGATAAGTGAAGAGTACAGGGGAACAATGACCCACTAGATCTGGATGTGAATCCCATCCTGATTAGGTGGGCAATGTAGAAGGTCTTTCTAGCCACTTTAGCAATGTGAGTGTCAGAAGAACGGCGACTGTCATCCTGGGTCCCCAGGTCCATGATAACCTCCTCTATGCTTAGAGGATTGCCACCTATATGGTAGCTTGGGGTTACCTTGCTTTTCCCGAAGGGTATGTCTACACATGTTGTGCACTTTGACTTCAGGCCATGGCTCTGGCACCAGCTATCAGTTACCGTGAGTCCCTTCTGAAGGATATCCGTGTCTGATGCACTGTCCACTATGGTGCCCAGTGTGCAGTCATCTGCAAACGTTGTCAGCCAAAGTCCTCCCATGTTGGCCTGTACTTCTGAGAAGTACATGACAAACAATAGGGGGCCAAGGACTGTGCCCTGTGTGACACCACCTGTGACCAGCCTGGAGTCTAACATAGTGCCAGCAACTCTAACCCTGTGGGTCCCATCCTTAAGCCAGTTTGCAACCCATCTTGTGACATATGGGTTTACATTTCAGTTGGTAGTGTTTTCCACAATACCTGAGTGGGGTATTGTGTTGAAAGTGTTTGCAAGGCCAAGGTAGGCTGTATGGACTGCCTTTCCCTCAACAATGGCCTAAGTGACCATTTTGAAGATGTCAACTGAGTACAAAAGGCATGATCTGCCCTTGACCAAGCCAAACTGGGACGGGTACAATGTCTGCATGTCCCCTATATCTTTGTTTATGAGCTCAATTATGATCCTCTCCATAGCTTTGCAGACTAGACTTGTTAAGCTTATGGGGCAGTAATTACCAGGGTCCATAGAGGCACCGTCTTTGTGCAGATGTGCACAACTGGACCCTAACCAGGCTGTTGTGCACACTATGGAAATGTAAAGCAGTGATAGGACTAAAGCCCAGGATACTGACCACCACAGTGAAAGTACTGAACCACTACACTATACAGTACTACAGTGTTAGGTCAGTATGAATGGATGTTGACAATTGTGTACAAAGTATCCCATGCAAAACCTGCAGGCACAGTATACTCCCTGTTGTGTTCACACAAAAAGCATTTGGACAGTAACTACACAACATGGCACAGAACACGCAACCATAAACTGGAGGTATTTGTTGAAGGTCACACTCATCCACAAATGTGATGGGCTGCAGAGTTCAACATATGGAAAGCCCACACTGGGCATGATCACACACTTAGATAAAGGAGACATCTTTCACACAACATGCCATGGGAAGGCTGAACTGGGCATGCTCACACACTTAGTCCAAATGTTACTCCTAGCAACTGTGAAAACACACCAGAGGATGCTCATTCCCCTTTCTAGACACTGATCATGTAAGTACCCTATAAGTATATCAGGAGAAAAGGAATCTCCCAGTAATCCGAGTAGTGCGCTCCGCTAATGCATCCGTCTGTAGTGTCATAACATAGTTAGGTAGGGGTTTGAATCCAGCAAGTGGCAAGTGTGTGTGAAGGGGGGTAAGTGTGTATGAAAGGAACATCCCTTTTGGCAACTGGGAAAACACACCACAGGATGCTCATTCCACTTTCTAAACTATGATGATGTCAGCACCCTATAAGTATATCAGGGGAAAAGAAAGCGCCCAGTAAAGCGAATAGCGCGCTGTGCTAATGTGTCCGTTTCTAGTGTCATAACATAGTTAAGTAGGGGTTTGAATCCAGCAAGTGGCAAATGTGTGTGAAGGGGGAGTAAGTGTGTATGACTGAAATATCCCTTTTGGCAACTGGGAAAACACACTACAGGATGCACATTCCCCTTTCTAAACGATATCACAATTATGTATGGCTTTTGATTACAGACATGCCATGTGTGTTTTGCCCACACAGAATGCCCATGTGTGCGGGTTGTCCCTCACAATAATGCATGACATTGATTAAACCAGTTATGGCAATGCACACATGATGTATGTGTGTGCCAAATACACATATGTACCTGTGACCTTCAATAGTTACCATGTGTGATGCCTGCCACATGTGAATACATGGTATTTGCACAGGGTAACATTATGACTGTGGTCTTCTGTGCACGTGCTGCATGTGGAATGTGTATATACAGTGTGAGATGTAGATGCTATCAGCCTAGTAGTGAGGGATACACACCTGGTCTGGGGCATATAGTCTACCTGTTGTTGATGTACAGGTGCTGCATGTTTTCACCTGTTGTGGGAGTGGTAAGACGTTATTCCATAGCAATGCAGTGACTGCATGCTAAGAACCATTCAGCTAGGGTGTTGTAGCTACACTAATTCATTAGCATTCATTAATATGTCAGAATCCCTGGTGAGGGTCTGATGCCAACCAAGGTCAGGGTTCTACCAGCCTGTGTCACTTGCTCAGTGATCCCTTCCATGTTCCCTATCATGTATCCCAGTGAGGGACATCCCACATCAGCTGTGGTGGCATGGACAATGACTGAGTCATATGTGTCCATGCATCTGACTGACCTGTATGCTTGTGTTATGTGGTGGACCACAGTGCCCCATGAGCATATCACTGTGACCTACACCTTGTCCAGCCTGGTGAGCATGTTCTCACTGTACTGGACAATAAAAGTACCTAACACAACTGTGGCAGTAGTGTTGTATAGCTGTACAGACTGTGCTTGTTTGGCACACAGGATTTGTGTGCTATGTGTTATGCGTGCTGTGTGCAGGCCTAATGTATGCCTGTGTGCCAGCTGCAGAGATGTCTGCCAGTCATGCAAGATACTATCCTTAGGCTCCACAACTGGCCCGGTGTGTTTCCATGCTTGTATTGCTGTCCGTGTAGGTCCACATCAGATTGGTGTTGCTGTCACTGTAGTATTTCATGCCACCCGACAGGTTATGCCAGTACTGGGTTCAGAGTGCTTAGTCCACAGTTTGGCCATGTGTTTCCATCTCATACATGTGTTGTACATCCATGGGTAGGGGATAGGGTTGACTGTGTACATGTGGCAGCTGTGACATTACTACATGACACACATATTCCACAACTGTACCATAGAGGTGACTGACAACTGACCTTTGCACATGCTACCATAGTATTGAGATTGCATTGGTGATTAACAGCACATAGGGCCAATGGTGAACAAGATACATAGGTCCATAGGTTCATACAGGGATGTCTGCCCAGGGCATGTATCCACCTAGCCAGAATGTGTGTGGCTTTCAACATGCATTGTAAATCTGTCTTGCTATGCCCTTTTCCAAGGTTAGTATACTGTGCCTCTGTCTCACAGTGACACATAAGTGATACCCAGGGTAATCCTACAATGTCACATCCAGTCATTAATATCACTCTTGAAGATAGTCACTGAGTCACTCTGCCTAACCTCTATTGGGATAATATTCAAGAATGAAGGGAGCCTCTGAGTTGTGAATGTGCCCCTCCAGCATGTCCTATGTATTTCACTCCTGAGGTTCAAGTCTTTCCAGCATGTATCCTGATGGGATCAGGATATTCTGAGGTACAGCATGGCCAATAAGTGAGGGTTTGACATGGCTTTATATGTCAGGCACAGATTGCTTATGAAGAGGCACTGAGTAGAGCTGCTGTTTCCTTAACCAGTCAGTATGTGGCATCTGTTTCAGCCCTTTGATCCTCTTGTTGAGGTACGTATGTGGTATTTCCAGTTGCTGCAGGTGTCTGGTAAGGTGCATGCCGACAGGTTAATCATAGTCAATTATGGGCATGATGAGGGATGAGTAAAGGGGCACAGTGTCCTCCCCTGATCTACATGTGGATCCCATCATCATGATGTGGCCCATATAACATGTTTTCCTAACCACTTTGTCCATGTTGTTGTCAAATGGTAGAATGCTATCAACCTGTGTACCCCAAGGTCCATAATTCCTTCGTCTGCACTTAATGGATTAACACATATGTGGTACTTTGTGGTCACCTTGTGTTTGACAAAGGGGATGACTATACGCTTTCTGTCATTCACCTTGAGGCCATGGCTGTGGCACAAGTCATGTTTGCAAGAGGCCCTTTTGGAGGATGCGTGTGTTAGCTGGAGAGTTGATTATGGCATCCGGTTTGCAGTCACCTGCGACTTGCTCAGCCACAGTACTTCCATGTTGGCCTGTACCTATGATAAATATATAATGAACATGACAGCTCCCAGGGCTGAGCCTTGTGGGACACCACTTGTACCAGGTTGGAGGCTGACATGGCTCCAGCAATTCTAGCCATGTGTGTTCTGCCCTTGAGCCACTGTGCAATAACCATAGTGACATAGGGGTTAATATGTACACTAGTGAGCTTCCCTAGAATGCATAAGTGGGGTATTGTATCAAAGGCTTATGCAAGGTCCAGGTAGGCTGTGTAGACCTCCTTCCCTTTGACAGTGGCCTTGGTGACTGTTTCAAAGAAATCAAACAGGTTTGAGAGGCAGGATCTGCCATTAACAAAGCCAAACTGTGTATGGTGACATGTGTGTAGGTCCACAATATCTAGATATGTGAGGTTCATGATGATCCTTGCCATAGCTTTGCAGACAAAGCTAGTCAGACATAGTGTCCAGGATCCGTGAAGGCACCACCTGAATGTAGAGGGACCACTGTTGCTGTACGCCACTCTTTGGCCACATATCGTGTAGTAAGGCTGGGATTGAACAGTACTGTTATGTCTGGGTGTAGCTCTTCTTGTGGTTCATGTAGGACACAGCCTGGGACACTGTCTGGTCCCATTGATGCAGTGTTTATTGCTTTGGGAAGGGCATCTCTTACCTGAGCATCTGTGATGTCAGGGGGGGCAGCACTCTGCCGCGAGACATATTTGCCCTTTTGGTGTGGTGGGGGGGAGAAGGCAGCAGTGAACCTGTCCACTAGGATGATGGCAATGTCTGTGAGTTTTGTATTTCGTGTGACATCTTGGATTACCTCTGAGCATATCTGGGTAGTACCACCCAGGTTCCTAACATAACTACAGAAAGCCTTGTGATTATCCTCAGTGGCTTGTGGAATCTTCTCTCAAAGATGGCCTTATACAATCGTATGGGTGCCTGTAGTTGTCTTCCAATAGTCATCAGTGATACCTTCACATTTTGGGAGTTTGTTGTATCATGTAGTGGCTTCATCCTTCTATTGTATAGTGTGTTTATGGCTGGTGTCCGGCACACAGGACGTCTGCCTTTGGAGAATTGGGTCATGCTTTCATATGTGGTTTCATGATCCATGCATTCCTGAATGTGTCCATAGAATGCCTTTATACAGGTATCTGCAGTCTGGTCCATATTTTCAACAGGCCTGGGGCCTTTGAAGGTTTCCACATCATTTATGAGGGGTGTGAACTTGCTTGACATGAGCTGTTGACAGACGTGCCGCCCTCCAGACTGAGCAAGGTGAGGGTCACATTTAGCTACCTGTCGGTGATAGAATGTGCCACATAACACAGGCACACAGGTCACTCCACAGCAAGTACAACTATGAGGCAGTCATTGTCCATGCTGGTGCAAACAACCTGAGACATACCTCCCTGGACCACATGGAAAGAGACACAGAGGAGCTCTTACAGCACCCTCTCAAACTCAGGACTCCCACACAGCCTTCATGCTCACACAGGACAGTATAGATTGCTCTGCAAACACCATCATACTGGGTGATGTCAGCTACCCAAACATAGACTGTGAACATTACACAAGCCACAATACCCAAGCTCTAGGGTTCCCATAGATCAGACATTCTTTTAGCTATGGAACAGGTAATCAACCTTCCCACAAGAGGGGCAGATATACTAGACCTGATCATCACAAACATGACTACAAAATGCTCACCACTGGGAGTATATCCCTCATTGTTGCAATCAAACCATATACTAATCACACTGGAGTACTGGATCCCCCACATATGCAAACCTCGAACACATCGATGTGTGTGTGGGAAATGACCCTATTAGCAACTGTGACAGTACAGTACAGGATGCAGATCCCCCTTTTGAAACACTGATGATGTCAGGACTCTATAACTATATTACCTGTATTAATGTCCTCCAATAATTCGTATAGCGTGCTCTGCTAATGCGTCTTTCTCCAATATCATAACATAGTTAGGTAGGGGTTTGAATCCTGCAAAGGGAATGTATGTGTGTTAGTATGAGTGGGGTTTATGTGCGTGCATTATGCTGGGAGGGATAAGTGCCTTTTGCCAACTGGGAGAACACACTACAGGGTGCACATCCCTCCTCCTACACACAGATGATGTCAGCACCCTCTAAGTACAGCATTAGAAAGGATTTCTCCAACTACTGCAAATAGCACACTCTGCTAATGTGTCTGCTTCTATTGTCATAACACAGTTAGGTATGGGTTTGAATCTTGCAAATGAAAAGTATGTGTTTTACTGTGGGTGGGGTTAGTGTGTGTGCACAATGATGGGGGTGGGATGTGGCTTTTGCCACATGGGGCTATGCACTGCAGGGTGCACATTACCCTTAACAAGCAGTGATGTTGACAGCACCCTATACAAACAAAACTACAAAAGAGAAGGTGGTGGTACCAATAACACATGTAAGGTAACACTTCTTCAAGTAATGTCCACAAAACGAAGTAGGATAATCAAACAATTCTTTTACCCTATACAAAAACAACATGACAACAGACAACTGCCAGTACTCAGTATAGTGTTACATGCTACTGTAACATGCACATGTACCAGAATATACCTAGATAGTGTTTTGAAGCCTGAATGTGGCAAGTGTGTGGATGTGGGATGTGTCTGTGTGTGCATTTCTGTATGGGAAACATGTTTGATGTGGCAATCAGGGTACCACAGTATCTGATGCACATTACACCTTTGAACTGATGAGGTTGCCTGCACCCTGTGAGTACAGGTAGAGAAGAGGAAGTCGGTAGTAAACAACATAGTGCACTTCTCAAATGTGTACCTGTCATGTATCGACAGCTACTCATGTAGGGTAATAAATAATGGGAATGGCAGGTGTGCATGTGTGTGGGTAGCAGGGTGTGTATAAATGCATGTGTGACAGAACAGATACATATAGCTGAATCTACATAACAGCACATGATGCGCATTCCCATAGTCAATGTTAGCATGTGATGGTGTGCAGCTGGTACACTTTGGTAAGTAGTATGGGTGCAGATAACAATTGAGGACATTCATACAGTTACTGCAGCAGGACTGCTGGGATATACACACAATCATAGTGGAACAGTGAACAGTTACCAACATGTTACTACTTATACACATCTATGTAGTCACCCTGTGCATCAGCAACGTGTTTACCTTTTCCTGCACCAATGTTGTAGTATGCAGGAGGTAGCACAGTGTCATCATATGCACAGGGTGTGGGTTAGGTATGCTCAAGCCAGCCACTGGTAATACCAATTGACATGTGTGTGTATGTGTGTTTGTGAGGGGCAGCAGTACAGGGTGGACTAGTGTTGGTGCAGTGTGTGTGTGTATGTGTTTGCCCTAGGTGTTAGGTTTCTGCATGTGTGTAAGCACGCACACAGTCCCACATAATGGCTGCCATGTACAGGGTTTTGTGGACAGCCACAGACTGCACCTGTCAGGTCATCCAGATCAGTGTCTGTGGGCACGGACACAGTACCTGTGCCTGGCAGGGGTGCTACGGGCCGTATCCGGTACTAACCCAGACTGGGTACTGTCGTCAGAAGCAGGGGTGTGTTGACTGGACACAGTTCACTGTTGGGACTGTCCAGAGCCACGTGCACGTGGTCTCCTGGGGCGTCTTGATGACAGCACAGACCCAGCATTGCTGAGGCTGGTGCTGGCACTTGAGGTGCGTGAGTGGGCCTGTTGTCGTCTGCGGCCACTGCCAGATGGTGCTGTTGCTGGCATACGGCCACGTCGACGTCGCAAATGCACACCATCGCCCTGGCCCATGGACATCTGGTTGTGGAGCAGCTGTCGTATGCCCCCACAACGTCTGTCAATGACATCTGTGAAGTTATGGATATCATTCGCAACGTCACGCATGCCATCTGTCATGGCTGTGCGACATGCTCTCAGCTCCCTCAGACCCTGTCTGGTGTACCATTCCATACGTGCCTGTGCCTGCATGACAGTTCAAAACATAGTGGAGGTTGACATACCTCCTTGGGCACGTCGGCCAGAGGCAGTACGGCCACGGATGCCCCCACGAGAACCCATGGGCGACTGTCTGCGTGGTACCATTGGAGGACCCTGCTCATGGCTGCCTTGTGGGGATGCATGTACCACAGGTACCACATTACCCTGATCTATGCCCACTGCAGACTGTCCATCACCTAGGGACAATGGTGACAAAGGATGTAATGGCAGGATGACTGTGCGCATTGACAGGGTTGACAGCTGTGTACTGTCAATTGGCTGACCAATGGCGGACCCAGACACACCTTCCTGCACCATTACAGACATTTCATCATCATCAGTACCTGGGGCACAAGATTCAGGTTCCCTGCTGCAGGTCACCAGAGCAGCACCAGAACCTACGGGAGGAAAACAGGGAACACAGATTACAGTCTCAACACATATTTGACAGAGATGCACTTCAATACTAATGCACACATCCAGAAATGGACACATGCACTCATGGACACTAACACACATGCACACATGGGCACAGTCACACTCGCACACATGCACACCCCACAGTAAACACACACATCAGTACCGTGTTACACTACTCTTAATTTTGTTAAACTGGGTATTGCAGGTATTATTAAACACACTCACCAGCATGTATACTAAGAGTTACACTACTCTTACTAGTATTATAAATTGTTTTTCAGGTAATGTTAAACACACTCACCAGCATGTATGGCCTGCCTCGTTGCTAGATGGGAGGGACCTGGAAGTGTGAAGAGACTAATGTCAGTGGGCACAAGTGTGCCATTTGTTTTGCACATGATACAGTACAGTAGTACACTAGTTCCCTTATACACATCAGCTGCTCATAATGTCTGTATCACACATGCACAATTACATATCATGCTGACAGATACATACCACATGCACACCTTATGTGTGCATGAAGTAACAGTGTATAGAACAGTCATATGTACATACCAGGAGTTAACTCTAATCTCACCCTTACCTCTCTTCAAACGACAACTCAAACTGTACTTCCAAAACCACTGGCTTTGTTCTTGTTGGACTCCAGGCTAACGTCCTTCTCCCCACCCTCTCTTTACCTTTAACCCCTCATTGTACATAAAAACTAGCTTCTACCCTGTTTCTTTCACCTTGATGTCCTTCTATGCTCTGACCTACTTCTCCCATCCCTCCCACCTCCTCTTGACTGTCTTCCTTCTTTTCCTCACTTCCCTTCTTGACATTCTGCCTCTTCCCTATTATTTTATCTTTCATACTCCTTCTACTTCTCTACCCTTCTGAGCTTTAACTATTATCTGTATGGTGTTTGCCTTATTGCATAACCGTTATGCTTTAGGTAGAATTGTTTTGAAACCGACAGTACATTGTGTATGACTTTAAACTGTTTGAGTTCCTTAAATGTATGTTGATTTAATTAACAGGCTGGTGTATATTTCTATTATGTTGGCTGTCTGTATTAACAACTTGTCTGTCTGCCTTTATTATGTTATGTGTGGAGCTTTTCTCCCCAGGCCTCTACTGAAAATGGACATATATCCAGCTAGACTATCTTGGTCAACAAATGTAAAAGTAATAACAATAAATAAATATGGCATCTTACCTGCACGCTCTGTGTCTTGCTGCTGTGTGGATCCAACCTCCATCATGATGCATGACTGTTGCTGTTGTTGTTCTGGGGCTGGATCCACAACACTTAGCAGTAGCCCCTCCTGTCTGGTGAGGGGGGGGATGTGTGGCCACCCCCCCCACCTGTGGCAACCTGTTGCCTGCGGATATCTGCAGCACACTGGCGGACATTTCTAATCAAATCACTGCAGTGATGTCTCACCTGCTCATATGTCCTATCATGCATGCCAACATCATTTATCCTAATAACTAGATTTTGCCACAGTGCAGACCACTCCTGCTGATTCTGGGTGGTGCGTGAGAACAGGATGGCATAGTCACGCACCAGGCTCTTGTGAATCACTTCATCCTCTGCAGCAGAATATGCGGGGTTCCTTTTTGGAGCCATGTTAACCTGGAAAGGTACACAAACAGGTTATCAGCATAGTATCTCAGCAATATATGGTACACATTCTATACAGGGAGTATTAAATTGTACTTATTACTGCTTGGTTGTAACTTGATTAAAGTGTAGCTATCATTCTAAGTCATTTGGACTAAGCACTTGGCCTTCAGACCAGTTGTTTTACATTAGGGAGGTTTGTGGCAAGCACTGTGGTGGCAGGACACATATCTTTCATCTGTTGAAGTTGGGAACTGCTGATTGAGGGCCCAGTGTCCAAGTGTATTAGTTCTGGTATAGGCAGTTGGCCTTCAGGCCAGTTATTTAACATTAACAAGGTTTGTGGTCTGCACTCGTGTGTGACAATAGACTGTACTCTGCCATTCATAGCTGGGGACATCTGGTTTCAGGTTTATAGTGCCTGCATATTTGAGCTGTATCTTACTGACATTGCTACACCTTGTTTGCTGTAGCAAACACTACATCCAGGCCTCCTGGATCTACCTTTGTTTATATGCTTGTTATTTGTTAGCTTGTTATTTCACTGGTATGCTACTTCCACATAATACACAGCTTCTCAACACTTCTGTGACTCACTACTGATATCTGCATTGCTTACTGTACGTATTTCCATGTTACACATGACAGCAAGTGACTGCTTGTCATTGTTGCATTTACTTAATTGTGACACATTGCACTTAGGTTACCTGGCACTTACTTACTGATGCTTTTATATCAGTCAGCAGTAGTAGGTAATATCAGTACACCCTCACTCCCCACTGGACCTTGTTTTCAATTATTATGGAATTCACAATAGTATTCTAGCATGTCCAAAGGTCAGTTGTCAGTCTCCTCCCCAGTCCAGCTGGTGAGTGCGGTACTCCAGAGACAATGTTAGAACAGCTGCATGTACACAGACAACCCCTCCTCCTAACAACAAATTCAAACTCATGTGAGTGATGCAACCATATACCAAACTGGAGGCTAGGCTCTGTCTACTCAATACCGCCATAACCAGTCAGGTGGCGAAGGAAACCACACTCACTACACTTCCAGTCTCACATAGACCTACCACGACAGCAGAACTAACACATGATCACACATGAACATACTTGTAGGCTTGGACTACAGGTCTGCCTACACAGCAGAGACCTCCTAAGCAGACACTCAGGCAACCACTACCACGGAAACAAACACGTGCAACACATATCACACAAAGCCAATGTGCTGAACACTCACAGCCATTAACAGTAAACAACACACCTCATACACCTGTACTAGGTGCCTCTATCATCAGACACACTGACATCACGTTCACCAGGCTTAATGAGGTGAGGGTCACGGTGTGCAGCCTGTCGGGCACTACGACCTGCCACATAACACAAACACTCAAGTAACCCCAAGGCAAGTACAGGTATGACAGTCAATGTCCATGCTGGTGTGAATGACCTGACACATACCTCCCTGGACTACATGACATGAGACAGTACGGAGCTCTCTGAGCACGTAGCCCAAGACAGTTTGACCCTGACCTTGAGTAGCATCCTACCCTCACCAAGAACGAAGCCACAATATCAAGGCACGATGATCCCTTCCAACAATTGACTGACATACTGGTGTCATTCACAGGTGTGCCAATGCCTGCCATCTTGGGGTGGTATGCTTTGCTAGGGACAGCTTGCACCTGTCACCCCTGTCCTATTGGAATTTGGCGGAGCCTCTTGCTACACCCATAGTGCCTGTATTAGGCAAGGCTCATAAGGCAAACCCACATCCATTTGTATCACAAAGGATGAGGAAGTAAGAGTGATGCTACTCAACACCGGAAGTCTAGACCTCAGGATGCACGCACTCAAAACCCTACTTAGCATTATGGACATCGATATCTGTGCAGTAACATAAACCTGTTTCAGGTTTCACAGGAGCACACCAGCACTACCAAGTTATAGCTGTTACCATTCTTGTCAGCCCCAACACTTGAACAAGGGAGGGGGAGTATCAATATTCAACGCAGATTCCCACGCCTCCACATTGGTGGCAAAGTACAACATAGGTGTTAGGCCATTGAGTACAGAAGACGTAGTTGGGGACCTGGGGAAGAAACATGATAGCAGTCTGTCATTTGTCAAGCACATGGCCAACATGGATTGAAAGACATGTTATATAGCCCAGCTAATCATGAGGGATTCACATGTATGGCAGTGGAGGTCATTGTGCCTGTTTACTCATCCATCATCAGGCCTATAATTGTGTACAATGCACCTTTTGGGATGTACCTAACCAGACACCTACAGCAACTGGTACAGGACAACAGTACCTCATCAAGAGGATGCAATGGCTCAAACAGATGTCATATGCTGCCCAGGTAAAGGAAATCCAGCTGGACTCAGTGGCATACTGCCTGTTCAGAGGCAATCTGTGCGTGCCATATACAGCCATGTCCTACCCAGCAGTAATGAACATGCTGCACCTCAGGTAATCAAAGTCCCATACAGCCACATGCTCAGGAGACCTGAAACTCAGCACTGACATACATGGACATGCTGGAGGGGCATATTCCTAACCAAGAGGCTCCCTTCACTCTGTAATGAACTCACACTACAGGTTAGGCAGAGTCCCTCATTGACTCTCTTCCATAGGAATCTGGATGAGTGGATGGAGATCATAGTTGTACCCCAGGTATCACTTCTATGTCACTGTTAGACAGAGGCACAGTATACTAACGTCGGACAAGGGCATAGCAGCATAACTTGTAATTGGGTGGTGAAAGACAAACACATTCTACTAGGCTTATCAATGCCCTAGGGCAAATAGCCTAGTATGAACCTATGAACATGTGTGTACTGCTATAGTACTTCTGCCATATGTTGCATGTGTGCGTGTTGTGGAGGATGCACAGATAATGGCCAGATATTTCTGCACAGGCGACACGTCTGACACACTCTGGGTGTTCATCCCTACATACTGGATGTGTGTTGCCATCCAACCCTGTGATGTGGACACACATTACTCAGCCTGGATATACATATCCCAACAACACCACAAGCACAGTACACTACCTTGCTATGTATGCATGTAATTACACAGTTATTCACTAGTTATGACTGTGATGCTATCCATGCAGCCCATTGGGCTAGTGGAAGCCACAACACACACTGCCGGCCCCTTTGCATATGCTTACCACAGACATCCCACATACTGCATGTACTGTGCACACACATATCTAACCCAGAACATCTGCACACCACTTATTAATCCTGTCCAGTGGACTACAGATACAGGCACATTGTATAACAATAGCAGGAGGCTACTGCAGCACAGGGCAGATTCACATGAAGGCAAGGCATCTGTGGTCAGCAGTGTTAAGATGCTTCACATTCACCAAATGCACAGATATTGGCAACGTTGTTGCAGACAGTTTAGGTGCAGGTACCCCCCCCCCATTCTCCTACACATGTGGTATTAGTTATCCCAGATGACTGTAACCTCACTATCCTCTCACATGTCCAGGTGAGGGCCACCCTCAACATTGCAGAACACATAGCATCACTGTTACGAAATGGTATCACTGGATGTGTGCTACGTTCACCCCTGGAGGACATAGCACCACATGACAGACTGATATTAATCCCTGGCCATACTACAGGATATGTACCTGAACAGTGCCATACATACACAGTGGTCCCACACCAATGAGGAGTAACCCCTACTGACCCTGGTAACTATTGCATCATATGCACAACTGGCCTTGTGTTCTAAGCTATGGAAGTTTTAAGTATGGGCAACATGTACAACAATATTACATATGTATATATTTCAGGACTATGTACACACAACCTATCTCATGGACATACCTATAGATAGTGAACTATGATACATTTGGAGGTGTCACAGTAAACACAGTATTAACCTGCTACTTTGCATTACCTGTGTTTGTGGCAGCTGTTGCTGTGTCAGTGGTGCTGCTTGCTGCTTGCTGTTTTCTGCTGCTGCTGCTGGTTTTGCTGCTGGCAGTCTGTATATTTTCTTATTTCTGTCTCTCTCTCTCTCTCTCTTTCTCATTAGGTTTGTGCAATGACTGTATTGCATGTGTGGAGTGTGGGTACTGAATCCTTTTGTAGGTATCTGTATAGGCCCATGTGATGGCCTCTGCACCAATTGTAAGGCAGCATTGGCTAATTGCATACAGCCAGTTGTGTACTGATTGCATGTCTCACTGTGATTTCAGGACAGTGCCATAAAAAGGTATGTGAGATAGGCATTGCCCTTTCAGATTGTAAGGGCGTGGACCATGCTGGTATGCTGTTGGAAAATGTTCTGTGAGTGTGAAGGTTAGTACATCTCTCATGCTTCATGCTGTGTTGTGAATTCAGGTTGCTGCATTTCTCCCACCTGTTCCCTGTAGTGAGTGTGTATACATACTGACACCTACAACTATATTTATTATGTATTGCTATATATACATATGTGTACATATACATACTGTCATATATGTACATTAGCTGACAATATTGGGTACAAGATAACAATTTGCAGGGCTGTTTCCGTTAACACACACTAGTATGGGAATCCAGTAATTGGGACAGTGAAAGTCTGTCTGACATGCTTAGGGTAGTACACATACTATATTGCCTTTATCTTCATTCCTACTATTACATGTTCCACTTATTTAGCACTATATTCCTGTATGAGAGTCATGTCTTGCTGGTAGGTCATACAGACTAGTGTTACAATGGTCTTGTGGTAGGGCCTACTAGTATGCTTGTATTTTGCTTTCAAATTGAGTACAGGGTCTATCAATCAAAGTGCTGGAGGCACCTTCCAGCAGTTAAGGGGTTAGTAGGTCTCACAGGAGTCAGGCTGTGTTGCAGATTCTGGCTGCTGCATTTATCTTCACTGTTTCCTGTAGTGAGTGCATATGGATACTGACACCTACAACTATATTTCATATGTATATTTATATGTATGTATGTGTACATATACATACCTTCATATATGTACATTACCTTACATTATTATGTACAAGCTGACAATTAGCAGAGCTGTTTCTGTTAACACTGAACTAGTGTGGGAATCCAGTAATTCAGCCACCATTAAAACTCTACCTGAAATGCTTTGGGTAGTATACCTCCTATATTGCCTTTATATTGATCCCTACTATTACATGTTATATTTATTTTAGCACGATGTTCTCATATGGCAGTCATGGCTTAGTGGTAGGTCATACAGACTAATGTTACCAAGGTCCTGGGTTTGAGACTGGCAGTGGGAATTTATTTTTCTTTCCAAACCTTCAAAATGAGTACAGGACCTGTCAATCAAAGTGCTGAAGCCACCTTTAAGCAGTTAAAAGGGTTAGTGGGTCTCAGAGGGGTCAGGCTGTGTTGCAGATTCTGGCTGCTGCATTTATCTTCACTGTCTCCTGTAGTGAGTGTGTATGGATACTGACACCTACGACTATATTTCATATGTATTACTATATATTTATATATATGTATGTGTACATATACATACCTTCTTATGTGTACATTACCTTACATTATTATGTACAAGCGAACAATTAGTAGGGCTGTTTCTGTTAACACTGAACTAGTGTGGGAATCCAGTAATTCGGCCATTAAAACTCTACCTGAAATGCTTTGGGTAGTACACCTCCTATATTGCCTTTATATTGATTCCTACTATTACATGTTATATTTATTTTAGCACTTTGCTCTTGTATGGTAGTCATGGCTTAGTGGTTGGTCATACAGACTAATGTTACCAAGGTCCTGGGTTTGAGACTGGCAGTGGGAATTTATTTTTCTTTCCAGGTTTTCAAAATGAGTACAGGACCTGTCAATCAAAGTGCCATAAAGGCACTTTTAAGCACTTAAAACCAGGTCTGCACTCGTTTGCGTGGAGCTCACGCATGCGCACTGGCGTTGAGCTCCGCTAACACACGAGCACACCCACACTATTTTCTTTGAAAGAAAAGAAAAAGGGGTGACAGGAAAGTGGTGAAAAAGGGGTCACAAAGAGGGTAAGACAGTAGGGAAACAAGCGTGGGATTTGCAGGAAGGATGTAGGTAAGGCCCATAGATGCCCATGTCTTTCGCAGCAACAGCTGTGTATTTCTATGTATTTTGGTGAGACATTTGAAACCTTCCACCCCTGAGAGAGGTGTCAGGACAACATTAATATGTAGAGCCAATTGTAATTAACAGTTTAAATGTCCAGCGGACATGTGTGCAACATGGACAGCTATGTATGGGGCGTAATTTTTTTGTGGGACAGAGTGCCCTTTTTTTTTCAGGTGAGAGTGGTATGTCAGGTGAAGGAAGTCGGTATAGCTGGGGAGGTAGGCTGGGTAGGTTAACAGACAAGACAGACAAGACGCATACAGGGGTGGTGTATGACACAAGTGGGGGGGTTACACAATTGACGGGGACGGAGGTTGGGATATCCAAGACACATGAGCCCACAGATGGCAACAGTGGAACTGATATCCCCACCCATAGGCAGTTGCCACTGTTCCTTCACAGCCCAGGACGGGGCTGTGCTGGGGGCTGTGTAGGCGGGGCTACAGGCATGCCCGTAAGCTGTGCCACCCGAGCCTCGAGCCGGCGTAGGGGCCCAAGAACAGAGTCTTGGATCTCCCTTCGCATCACAGACCGGACACCTTGGAGGGTGAGTGGATGTACTCCTCCGGCCACGCTTGCAGAGGAGGGATAGGCCCCATCCCCTGCAGTGCTTCCACCCAAAGGTGGCACAGGGCCACTGGAGGAGGGTCCGGCCTGGGCACTAGTGCCAGGTGCAGTCGCCAGCTGAGGTGGGAGAGGTGGGTCCGCTGGGACCTGCCTTCCCAAACGTTCTAGGTTTGTGAGTAGTTATGTTAGTTTGGGTTAGTGGCATTTTCTTCCATTCAAATTAGTTGTAACAGCATGCATTGGTATTCCCATTAAACAAACACCCAGATATTCACACCATTGCACAACGGGCATATCAATATCACATGCATTATTTGAACAGGGATACACATTCAAACAACATGCAGGGTTGATTGATGGCAACAGGCCATCAGGTTTGCAGGTATGAACAGGGCACATGCACAAACAGACATGCATATATTTTTTAAACGGACAAATGTCCATGGTTAATGAAATGTTCACATACCAATATTTAGTGGGTGTTTACAATTGCAATTACAGGATGGGGTGGAGAAAGGAATGATGACACATTCATAACTTACACATTGATATACATTTGTAATAGGTACACAGTTAACTTGAGTCTGATTTTTTAAAATGATTTTTATTTGGCTGTCATGTGAGACCTGTTACAAATACATCACTATCCTACTTATTTTGAATTTGATCAGATACATCATCCTGCTACACTTTGATGACAGGACAGGGGACAACTATGGCTGTTTAGTCTGTCAGATAATCATTCATTCTATCTGCAATTTGTTTACTGTTATCACCATATACAGATTTTGGCCTAGACATTCCAGATTCAGACACACTGAAATCAGTTTGGGATGTTAATTTGTACTTCCCACATGCATTTAGTTCTGTAGAAACACACTGAGGCTTATATATTCAGGGGTTATTACTACTTTATTTATTCATACATGACCCTTTCTGTCAGTCTCACACATCCTGTAACTTCACAGTTCAGGTTGGTACTTCTAGGCTTTGTTCACATATTAGACCTGTGGTGATTCAAACACTTTCCAACAGCCTCACTTCTGTCATGATTCAGCATTTCAACAGGGGATAAATCTCACATGTGACTACCTCAGATTCTGAAGCTGTACTCTGGAGACTACTGCAGGTTATACTATATTTAATTAATGGTGGGACATCTGTATTACAGCACTATTTATTTCCAGTTACACTTGCATACTGATGAACTTGTTGCAGCCATACCTGCAGACTTTCAATTCTTGCTTGCACATTATATTACTTTTAATCAATACACTGCAGTGTTCTGATACATGCTACACTATAATATTTATTTACAAGTACTAGGTGGGGTTACTAACCTGCATGGTGGTGCAGCTGCGCCAGCCTACGGTCATGCGTCTCACGGTTCGCAGAGCAGACACCTGCAGCTGTAATACAAAGGAAGTAATATTGGACTACACATCTCCATGGTATCAGCTAGTTGAAATCCTTACATACATGAGTAAAATGTAACTTACTCAGTAGTGGGGCGTTGGGCATATCCCGGGCCTCCTGGATCCATTGGGTCAACTGGTCTTGCTTACGCCACTTCAGGTCCGCATGGTGGTGACGGACCTGCTCACCAGTGCGTGGAATGCCAGTAGCACTGGTCAGATCATGAGCCAACCGGTCCCATGCCTCCGCCCTATATGCTCCCCATGAGACCTGGCCCTGCATGAGTTGGGCCTCATGATGGTGGACTAGGAGCCAGACCATGTATCTGGACTCCTCAACGCCCCAACGCTGTGCTCGAAAGCAACGTCCCTCACCTACTCCACTCATGCTGACTGCAGGTCTGTTCTACAATCGGTTATGCTGTGTATTCCCGCCTATGGGGCTTATATATACCGCTTTTCCCGCACATTTCTGTGATTGGCCGTTTTGGAATTGTATCTACTTCACTGAAAATGCTTTATCATGCTCCATTCTGGATTTTATCCCATATATATGCTATTTCTGCATTTCTAGATATTGCTGTCATGGCTTAGTAGTTTAGTACCTTGACTCTAGTGCATGGTATCCTGGGTTCAAATCTGACCACTTATTTTTAATTTTCATGACAGAAATGAGTTGAGGACCTGTCAATCAAACATGCCATAAGCACTTTTAAGCACTTAAAAGCAGGTCTGCGCTCGTTTGCGCGGAGCTAACGCATGCACACTGGCAGTTAGCTTGTGGGAGCGGCGCGCAAACGGTGTGTGCTGGGATAAACCTTAATTGGCTAGTGACACACATGTTAAGCTAAGCACAGCTAGTTGCAAACAGTTTCAGCCTGTTAAACCGGTGCTTAGCAACGGGCATGCAGTTTGCAGCTTTTTAAACACTACTCAGCTATGGGCACTCTGTCTCACAGCAGCTTAGCTATCAGTATGTTTCTAATTATTTTTATTATTGTGTTACTTCAAAATATATGCTCCATTTCATTCCATTTTACAAAAGGGTATACTTTTACATTTGTACAATACTGTCAGAGGCCTTTTTAGTGCTTATTTACAAAAAAAAAAGGTTGTTGTGTGGGCTCGAACCCTGCCTGCCTACTCTTAAACCGGCAACTCTACCACTAAGCTATTTCTTCTTGGCTTACTTTGCATATTTAGTTCTCATATCCTTCTCCACTGCTTGCTAACTGCAATTGCACTAGTAGCACACCCACGCACATGAGCGCACACAGTAGGACACATTTACGGGGTTTAAAAAAATATAACAGGTTTTAATTTCATTTTATAACATCTGTTCACTTTATACACTGATGGTCTGTGGGGGCATGTGTTGTGTAGTGTATTTATTCACATTTACATGGCCTCTCTCGTGGCTGTTTACTTTCAGCCATTCTAGACTTCCGGGGGCGTGTCCGCTTGCAGGGCTTAGCCTACAGACACGCCCCCTACTGTCTTACACGGACCGTGTAAGAGTTACAGTGTGATTCAGCATGCCTCATGCACCTCATGCATATGCATGACATGCTGACATCACACAGTTTAACTGCAGCCTACGTGTAAGAGTTATAACTCTTACACGGAGGCTTCGTGAATCTGGCCCATTGTTTTCTGATACAATTACTTTACCAACAAATATTTGCTGACGTAAACAAACTGTCTGCATGTAATTTAATGACCGCTTAAGTTAATGCAACACTAAATGAAAATACGAAAATTCAGAATTTTTTTTGCTTTCTTTATAAATGCATGAACAAGTAGTAGTTAAGTACACTTTGTCAGATGTATACCTGTGGTTTACTGACACATATACAGATTCTTACTTTTGCATAATTGTAAATACATTAAAGGAACATACGTGCAGGCACACATATATATTCAAGATAATACCTGCAATTATGCATCTTTCTTATATATTTTTAAATGTTTAATATGACCCACAAAAATAATAATAATAATTTAATACAACAGAACTATGGCCATCTTGCCTCTACTGGACAACCCAGTTAGCTATCTGATCAGGCCTATGCTTCTGTCATTCATCATATCTGTGATGGCACTGTTGCCCAGAGTGGGTGATGCCTGTCAGGGGTGATAGGTACTTACCCATCTCCCACCAGATATCTATTTTTTCTGTTTAGAACCTTAATCTGCATGCCTCAGTCTTCTTCAAATATAACTTTCTGAGAAGGTAGACCATTATCAAGGTATTCTTATCTGACCAGCTTGGAGTGTGGTCGTATGCCTTCACAGGTGCTACCATCATTAGAAGTGCCATAAGTCAATTGAACCCTAATAACCCAATACCAGTGGATTTACTATACATTAACAAGTCAATGGCATCAGAAATACTCTAGGGATCTAAACCTCTTCTGCAATATTACAGAATGGTTTGGAGGGACAGGTATATATCTCAGAAGATATATGCGCCCTCCAGTAGACTCCCCATCCACATAAAATAAAGTTCATTCCTGTCCATAGTGAAGCATGACTTGGATCTATGTATGGGAAACAGAAAATGTACCCCAGGACTGTTCCCTGTATTACTAATAGACACAGTCAGCTCCTAAATGTTGTATCCCATCCATAAGTCCCCTCAAATTATCTGTGGTATGATCGTCTTTGTTTCTCATTAGGGGTAATATGTAATTATTGACATTGGGATGGTTAACTTAAATCTCTAACGAATGGGATAGGTTAATTCAAGCACAAAAAGAGAAACTGGCTAAATGTCCTGCAAAGGTAGCTAGCTATTGCTCACCTATTAACCTACTGACCTATAACAAAGTGTGAGCAAGGTTGTGGTGCACAGATTTAGAACCACTCCCTCTGGGATGTGGCATCACCTTAACCAAACCTGCATGGACATTAATTCAGGTACTGTCATTACTGATAAGACTAGTTTAACCAAAAATGCATTGTTACATACGTGTTTTTTTAAAGGAATGCATTTATATTTTATTGATAATGGTGCTTAAAAAGCAGTATGCAATAGTTTTTCTTTTGTATTACTTATAACTGCTACTGTTGCTGTAGATTTCCTTATCTATCTTTTCTGAAGTAGTACACTTGACTGTCATTTATTCCTGTGATGGAGCAGCAGTAATATATATATATATATATATATATATATATATATATATATATATATATATATATATATATATCTATATATTTCCTCCGGGGGTTACATAAATGCATATTTTTATTTGCATGATTACCAACTTTTATCAAGTTTTACGTAGACTGAGTTAAGAAGGTGGGCTATTTGATGTTAGATGGGCAGAGATTATACTTAACTTTATGGTAATACAAACTGTCATACATATGACTGCATTTTGCGTTTTCTAAATATATTCAGATTTGAGCAAATCTAAGGCTATCCGCATGTTCCCATGGCATAATGGGGACTGCTGTAAATTTTGCCACTTTCTGCAGTGTGTTAACATGAACCTGAGGTCATGTTTGTGAACAGTTGAGAATGACCTAAATGCCTAAGTGTACATTTGCATATTAGTGCAATTCATAGAACTAAATTAAAGGTAAAATGGCCAAATTTGCATACAAATTGCGTACATGGACCTAGATTTACATGAAATAGTTGAACACCACCATATTAACTTGCAATTACTGTAGTAAGGTGGCAAATGTCTTAGGAAACCACATACTTCATAAATTAAGGGGAAAAATAATACAAATATTAAGATTTACTAAGAAGCACTTCAAAACTAGAAAATCATTGCAGCAGCAGTGAGAAATGATTAGTGATCACTGATACAAGCATTTACTTGGGTATGATGTAGTGACTGCACATACGTATGCGTTTAATTGTAAGGTACTGAAGTAGGATGTGCTGTTGGCTGAACATTCATGTCCTTACTTGAAAATTTTTGAGTGTCACTTAAGAATAAAAAATGACAGTATTATGAATACATGAAACTGTAGGGGCAAGGGGAAGACTGACTCTATTAAAAAATGATTGCATGTCTATTGTGAACGATGCTGCCAACATTCTTATAGCTAAACTTTGCTTTATTAGAGTGAGATCTTGCACATGTATATAATTACGCAATTTGTGTTAATAGGAGGCTGGAAGCACACACAATCACTATTGTGTTTGACTGATGACTACATCAAACTTTTTTTGTGTATATCTGTGGCCTAACTTTTCACATGAAGTAATAAGTCAAAGCAAGGGATCAAGGCAAAAAAAGGAAAACTTCAACCATGAGGAAAATTGTATCTTCATAACAGCTCTTAGGAGATATGTGAAACATCTGTTCGATAAAGGGGGTACAAGCAAGCTGAGAGGACAAAAGCCTGGAATGTGTGTGTGTGTGTGTGTGTGTGTGTGTGTGTGTGTGTGTGTGTGTGTGTGTTTGATAATGTGTGGATGTGTGTGTGTGTGTATATATACACGCACACACACACACATGCACACACACACACACACACACACACACACACATACACACACACACACACACACGTAAATACGTGCACATATTTACATGATTACTTGCATTACCCATTATATGACGTAATGAAGTCACGTTTGATGTTCTTCCTACTGATCACTGCTGCAGAAGCCTTATCTATATGGGGTATATTCTGAAAAGATATAAAAGCCAGCCAGCTTCCAAAGCTTCAGGGCACCTTCCATGTGCCCATAATGTCAACCAGGTTGAGTTCAGCAGAGTAAAAGACAAGTTTAGTTTCATAGGTTCATAGGTGTGTACTAGGCTAATGGCCCTGGAGCCTTTACAAGCCTAGCCCATAGAAGTGCCCAGGCATTGTGATGCTCAACGTTAGTTCTCTGTGCCTCTATCAAGGAGAACCTCTGGAGTGATCCCCGGGGTGAAATTTCTATTTCTCATCCACTCATCAAGATTTCTCTTGAACAGAGCCAGTGAGGTGCTCTGCTTGACATGTATGGGAGGTCTATTCCAGAGCATGGGCAATCTCTGGGTTATGAACCTGTCCCTCCAGCATGTTCTGTTGATTGTGGTACTGAGGTTGAGGTCTCCGGAGTGTGTGGTGCAGAGGGATTGGGATTGCTTTAGATGTAGCATTTCTAACAGAGCTGGTTCAAACATGGCTTTGTAAGTCAAGCAGAGATCACCTCCTAGTAGATGATATAAGAGAGAATAGCTGCAGTTTTTTTAGTCTGTCTGTGTAGGGCATGTGTTTAAGGCTAGGATTCTCTTCATTAGGTACTTTTGTGGCCTTCCCAGCTGTTGCATGTGTCTAGTGAGGTACATGCCAAATGGGGCATTATACTAGATGACTGGCCTAATGAGGGAAGAGGTGAGTGAGAGATGATGACCTCTTTATTCCTGAATGCAAAACCCTTGGTAATGAGATGGGCCACATAGAAGGACTTTCTGACCACAGTTTTGAATGTTTTGAATGTCGAACGAGAGGTTGCTGGCAACCTGTGTCCCCAGATCTCTTATAACGCCTTCATTGTTCAGTAGGCTCCATCAATGTGGTAATTAGTGGGAACTGAGTTTTTCCTGGAGGGGATGATGACGCATTTTTTGGTATTAAGCTTAAGGCCATGGTTTCGACAGCAGTCATTGGTCTCACTGAGGCCTTTCTGTAGGATATCTACATCACTTGGGGAGTTAATAATGGCTCCCAGCTTGCAGTCGTTTGTGAATTTGGTCAGCCAGAATCTCTCTGTGATGGCCTGGACTTCTGAGAAGTAGATGCCAAATAGGAGAGGACCCAGGACTGATCCCTGTGGGACTCCACTCATGACTATTCGGCAGTCTGACTTGGAGTCCGCTACTTTCACACTGTGAAGTCTGTCTGTGAAACAATTTGCAACCCCATCTAGTGATATATAGGGGCTGATGCCTAGTTTGGTGAGTTTATTAATAATTCCTGAGTGGGGAATGGTATCAAGGGCCTTGGCCAGATCGAGGTAGGCTGTATGAACTGCCTTGCCCTCATCCACAGCTCTGCTGACTGATTCAAATAAGTCAACCAGGATGAACAGGCATGATCTACCTTTCACAAAACCAAATTGTGTGGGATCTAGAGTTTGGAGATTCCCTATATCCTTGTTAATTAGGTCCATGATGATGTGGTCCATACCCTTACATATCAGACTCATCAGACTAATGAGGCGATAATTCCCAGGATCTGTAGTCGCTCCCCCTTTATGGAGAGGGATGACTGTAACCATACGCCATTTGGTAGGGACAAAGCTTGAGGTGAGGCTGTTATTGAACAGGGCACACAGATGTGTTGCCAGTTCACTTTGTAGTTCATGTAGAACACATCCAGAGATATTATTGGGTCCCATGAAAGCTGTATTCTTGGCCTTGGACAATGCAGCTTTAACCTGTGCTGCAGTAATGCTATGTGCCTGGCATTCCTCTGGTATTGTGTTTGGTCATTTAGGGGGGGAGAGAGGGGTAAAGTTGGCACTGAATCTGTCGACCAGTATGTTGGCAATATCTGTTGGCTCAGTATAGGAGGTACCATTGTGCAGTAACTCAGAACAAACCTGTGTATTGCCTTGGAGATTCTTGATATAACTATAGAATGCTATGTGGTTGTTTTTAGTGTCTGCTGCAATTCTGCCTTCATAGCTGGCTTTAGAGGTTTTGATGAGGGATCTCAACTTTTTGTTGAGGTTAATAAGGGAGTTTTTCTAGTCTTGGGACTTCGCCTTTTCCTGCAACAGTTTCTTCATTCTGTTGCAGAGTTTATTAATGTCAGGGGACCACCAGATTGGCTTCCTTTTTTAGAGGAGAGTGTTCTGTTGGGTATGGCTAGTTCCATGCATTTATGTACGTGTTTGTACAGTACATTGATGTATGATTCAGCAGTCATGCATCTATTTTCCATTGACATGGGTGCTGTGAAGTTAGCCACCTATGTTTTCAGGAGCCCAAGGTTAGCTTTGGAGAAGTTATTCATGGTGGTTACCTTTTCGGGGGGGGGGGGGTTGGTGCGAAGTCCTTCAGAGCTTTATGTCGTCGAAATGTATGCTCTTCTGAGGCTTTTGAGGATTGACAGTTAGCTTAGACTTTCCTTAGCTGGGCAGATAAGTTGCCTTTGGGAAGAAATCTTCCATTTTCTTAATTTTTTAATGATATTTTATTACTGTTTTAATTACTTGTTTTGAGACTGTAACATACATTTAAATGAAACAGTTGTTGTTTCTGTCAGTTTAAAAGTAGTATTACCTAACTGATAAGCTATTTCTATGAAGAAATTGTGTTTATTTTATTGTGTTTTTTCTGACAAAAAAGTAACTTTTGTGGCCTGGTAATTTTACTGGCATTGTTGCTTGATTTCCCCAGGATAGATGTACCATTTATAGCTTGACCATTGAACAGATTGTCACTCCCATCGTCAGTCTTTCTTCCAGCCATAAAAAGAAAAAGTTAAGCAAACCGACTTTGTCACCACAGCAGGCTAGCAATTTGCCTCAGCTATAGGGGAGTGCATCTGATGTATCCTGCAACACTGCAAATAACATTTCAACCTAGAAAAGTTATTTACAGTGTTGTAGGATACAACGGCCTGGTTTGAATGCCATTCTTAAAATACAGGATTCTCACTGCTTTAAAGTCTTTCTTGGTGACGCTGAATAATAGTCTTGAAAGTCACAGACTTGAAACCCCATGGAGTGAATGGTTTCTCATCCTTAACTATTATTAATAAACACTAGTACTGGGAGGAAAGAAATGCCAAAAAATAATAAACTGAATGGCCATTTCAGTAAAATAAAGCACTTTATTAACTCTTACCTTTCTCACTGTATTTTCATTGATTCATTGAAGGAAAGTTTTAATGTGGCTTTGTATCTGATGAGGTCCTTGTATTGGGATGAAAACATGGTGGGAAAATTAAGCATTAATAAAGTGCTTTATTTTACTGAAACAGCCATTCGGTTTATTATTTTTTGACATTTCTTTCCTCCCAGTGTTAGTTTTTGTTTTTGTGATTGGATGTTTTTTAGTACTGTTATTGCCTCCTTTGTGTGTTTTTGTTTTTAATAAATGTTTCTTGTCAGCTATGTTTTGCAATTTAAATATAATCTGTCTCAGAAGCCTTCTTTCTTCTTTCTGTGGTTGCAGAAAGGTATGCACACATTTGATGAATTAAGCCCAGCTGTAAAGCATTTGCCAGGGCAGATTCCAAAAAGCTAAAGATATTTCTACCATCTACTCCTTCTACTGATACATTAGCCACAGATTGCTTCATCTGCAGTGGTTCTCCTGCTCTGTGTGTCTGTTTTGCATTTTTGTAAGAAGCCCTGGTCATGGTATACTGTTGAGGACAAAAAATGTTGTATTCTCATGCCCTGTACATTTAGAACTGATTCAAGGCAAACTAACTTGGATGTGCACTCTTCAAAAACCACTTTGAGTTGCATATTCTCAGTTTTGATAGCAGAAGTGATGTTGAGAATGCATACCACCAGCGCAGTCAAGTTGTCCAACTTCACACTGATGTCCAAAGGAGATGGAGCACATAAATATGGAGTCTCTGACATTCTAAGAGTATCAAACATGCATTGCTGACAGGAACATTATCTCCAAAAAGGTAAAGGCTTCCTTGATGTTGTCCACTTCAGATACATAGATAGATAGATAGATAGCTAGATAGAGATAGATAGATAGATAGATAGATAGATAGATAGATAGATAGATAGATAGATAGATAGATAGATAGATAAAACCAATTAAAAAAACTACAAGAAAAACCTAGCTATGCTAGAGTTTTCACAGTGTGATACCTTAAACCTCCTGTAATAGAAGCCCATGGGAAATATTCAAATGGCCTTTTGAGTACATCATGTCAGCTTTATGGCTTCTGAATGTCCATGACAGTTTACTTTTTCTAAGTCTTTGTGGATACATTCAAGACTTGAAATAAATTTGAAAAATGGTTCCCTTTTGAAATGTCAGCCATCAAAATGCCAAGTGCTGAAAGACAAAAAAGAAAAAAGGACTGAAAACCAAGCTGGAATGCTTTGTTGTGGCCATTAAAAAAAAATTCATAGTCAAACATCTGAAATGTTTGTACACAGTTAGTAATGTGGCTGTGACTGATGGGAATAGAGGCAGTCTAAATGCAAAAATTGTCCAGCACCTGGGAGGTGGCAGTCTAGGCATGATACCAACATCATTTTTCTGTTGTTTTATCTCAGTTAAACAATTCCTGAACTGGCTTGGTAGAATGTGTAAAATCAGTGTAAAAGGTCATTACTGTGGCTTGTGTGAGAGGGAGGGGGTGTTGCATTGTATCTAAAAGTAATAAATTAACCATCAACTCTTTCACTTTCCTGGACAGTCAAATATTAACATTGTGCCCTAGATGTGTTTTGTCTTTAATGATCTGAGTAGGTTGTATGTGAAAGCAACTGCTTATTGACTAAGTGGTGCAGCAAGTTGGAGTTTCCATCTCACAATACCTGTGTCTATGTTTCAGTTGTTGGCTGAATTTCCATTGGTGTGGAGTTGGCATGTCCTCCATTATCTCTGCCTGGACTTTTATTTAATGATCTGGTAACCACCACAACCAAAAGGCATACCAAGGTGAACTGGCATCCATCCAGTTTAGCTGTAGACACACACACACACACACACACACACACACACACACACACACACACACATGTGTGTGTGTGCGCACATACACACACACACGCATACACACACACACACACACACACACACACACACACACACACACACACACACACACACACACACACACACATGTGCGCGTACACACACACACACACACACACACACACACACACACACACACACACACACACACACACACACACACACACACACACACACACACACACACACACACACACACACACACACACACACACACACACACACACATACACACACACTCATGTGCGTGCACGCATACATACACACACACACATGCACACACGCACACATACACACACACACACACACACACACACACACACACACACACACACACACACACACACACACACAAACACACACACTGCCTGTTTGCATTTTATGTGATATGCCTAACTTGTCAGAATCTGTGTCAGTAGTTATGTGTGCAAGTCTGAAGCAGTAAAAAAGCATCACAGATTTTATCTGTGCTCACACACAATACTTGCAGGTGTATATGTAGTTATTTTCAGTCATCTATCAAGAGTGTGCCACCTTAACCCTACTACTAAAAACAACTCCTTCAAATGGTCATGATCAGAGGTGTACACAGAAGGTTACTGCAGCCAGAGCTGTTCTGGAAAATAGTAAAAAAGTAGCATATAGTAATTTTTAAATCAAGGCATGAAATACATTTCTGTTCATCTAGACCTTTAGATCTTTTGAGGACCTAGTATCCCTCAGTCCCCTAACTATGCTAAGAGGTGTGCCTAGAGGCTTGTTATAACTTGTATGGGGAGTGGCTGTGAACAGTGTCATCAATATTTGTTTAACTGTCATCACAAGGTTCAGAGGTGTACACAGATGGTTGATATAGCTTGTCTAGGAGCAGCGTACTGTCTAGGAAGAAAGCATATGGATATATTATTGTGATCATTATTTTTTCACTTTCCACACAATCAAATGTCAGTCATCTATACAGGTGGCAATCTTTTTTTTAATAAAGGTAAAGATGTATGCAGTGTCAATGGCACAGCAGGTAGCACACTCAACTTTTGTTCAAAAGGCTGTGGGTTCTGTTCTTCCCCCTGGTAGATCAATTGTTAACACTGTACTGCAGCATAAATGGGGTGCTGCACTCCTGAGTGTGTCATTCTTCAGCAGAGACTGGTGAATGTGAAAGATCCTATGGCACCTATCAAAAAGATTAGAAAATGTTCCATGACCTTGGGTCTCCCCTGAAAAGAGGCTTCTAGCTTAGTTGGACTAACCTGAACAACAAAGAATAAATAAATATATTTTCAACAGCAAAAGGCTGTAACAAATTTCTGTAGCCATTGGTTCTAGATATATAAAAAATAAATGGTCGAGGTGATTAACATCTGTTTTTCTAAATAGCTCAGCTAGTACTAAATGTGATTAAACCATCAGAGAACAAAAGAGAATATAGATGAAAATGTTACTAACTGATAACATCAGTGGTGTTTATCTTAGAATACTCAATGCGTCACTGATTTCAATGAAATTATTTGTGACCATTCTTCAGTATGAATATGTTATGCTTATTCAGCCATTAAAGGAACAAAACAAAGCTTTACAATGTTGAAAAAGTTTTGTTTACTTTTCTTGATTGTTACAAAAAATGTTGACTTCATATATCATATTTATTCATCAAACCTATATGACAATGAACACAGGACTAATCAATGTTCAAAGCCTTAACTACCATTATAATCTAGACTCTTGCCATTATCTTGAAACATTATCATTTTGGACTTTTGATGGAACTTGGCTTACTGATGATCACTGAATTCATGGTATTCCAGATTGCTCTCCTAATATAAAATCAGAAATAAAGGTAGATGTAATATTACATATTTCTGTTTATATTAGAAGCCAATTTCTCAGCATTCAAAGGTAATATTGAAATATTAACTATATAAATAGATAAATAGATGACAAATACATAAATACAGCTAGATTTAGATATTTTAATATTATTATGACAACACCCAGATCTGCTCTGAGTTACAGCACAATGGCACGAAAATTACAGAACCAACTGATATTGCCAACATCCTGGCAGATAGGTTCAGTGCTAACTTTACCCCCCCCCCCCACCCCCTAAAGGGCCCATATCTATACAGGAAGAATGCAGAGTCCCTATAATCACATCTATGCAGGTAAAAGCTGCACTCTCTAAAACCAAAAATACAGCATCCATGGGACTGGACAACATCCCAGGTTGCATTTTACATGAACTTCAGAACGAACTGGCTCCCCACCTAAGAACCATGTTCAGTCATAGTCTCACATCAGGTTTTGTGCCCACTGAATGGTGCACAGCAACAGTTATCCCACTCCACAAAGGGGGAGCCCCCACTGATCCTGGGAACTATCGCCCTATTAGCCTGATGAGCCTGGTCTGCAAGGTCATGGAACGTATCATCATGGAACTCATAAACAAAGACACTGGTAACCTCAAAACTCTGGACTCCACCCAGTTTGGATTTGTGAAAGGCAGATTATGCCTTCTGAACCTAATCGACTTCTTTGAGGCAGTCACCAAAGCTGTAGATGAGGGTAAGGTGGTTCTCACAGCCTATCTTGACCTCGCCAAGGCTTTCAACACCATCCCCCATTCTGGAATTATAGCTAAACTCACTAAACTAGGTATAAATCCCTACATCAAAAGAAGGGCTGCCAACTGGCTCACTGACAGAACCCACAATGTAAAAGTTGCAGACTCCAAATCTGACTTCAAACCAGTGGCAAGTGGAGTACCACAGGGTTCAGTCCTGGGACCTCTCCTGTTTGGTATCTGCTTCTCTGAAGTACAGGCTAACACAGAAGGCCTCTGGCTAATGAAGTTAACAGATGACTGCAAACTAGGAGCCATAGTCGAAGCCCCAAATGATGTGGACATCCTACAGAAGGGCCTCACTGAGACAGATGCCTGGTATCAGAGGCATGGCCTTAAGCTCAGTGCCGAAAAGTGCATTGTCATCCCCTTTGGTAAAAACTCTGTACCCATGAACTACCACATAAATGGCAGTCTACTTAATGCCAACTGTGTGATAAGAGACCTTGGGACCCAGGTGGACAGTAGTCTCTCCTTTGATAATTACATCACCACAGTAGTCAGGAAATCCTTCTATGTGGCACACCTCATCACAAAAGGGTTCTCATCCAGGAAAAAAGAGGTCATTGGTTCCCCTCTACTCAGCACTCATTAGACCCATTAAAGAATATAATGCCCCTTTTGGTATGTACCTCACAAGACATCTACAACAACTGGAAAGGCCACAGAAGTACTTCACAAAGAGGAGTACTGGCCTCAAACAGATGCCCTACACTGATCGTCTCAAAAAACTCCAGCTTTATTCTGTAGCAAATTGCCTACTCCAAAGAGATCTCTGACCAACATATAAAGCTATGTTAAACCCAGAGCTGTTGGACATGCTACATCTAAAGAAATCCCAATCCCTCCGAGCTACACGCTCTAGGGACCTAAACCTTGTCACCACAATAAACAGGACATTCTGGGGGGACAGATTCCTGTCCCAGAGACTTCCTATACTCTGGAGCAAGCTACCCATCTATGTCAAGCAAAGTTCCTCATTAGCACTCTTCAAGAAAAATCTTGATGAGTGAATGGAAAATAGGAAATACACCCCGGGGATCACTTCCGTGGCTCTGCTCGACAGGGGCTCAGGAAGTTAACTTTCTTGGGTGGTGTAAGCAAGGGAACCTTTGTTGGCTAGGCTTACTTAGGACCTTGGGCCAATAGTCTAGTACCTACCTATGAAGCTATGATTAGTACATTTAAGGTGACAGAGTATTTACAGGATTTACTGCTGCTAACCATTTTTTCTGAAGTAACATCCATTGGTTATTTTAATGGTCTCTGCATTGACTGAGCAGTGTAACATTCCTTCTGGTCTCTAGAATAAATATTTCTAGACTCTGTATATAATAATGAGTTTTGTCAAGTTGTCATGCTACTTATTTTGGTAACATTTAATGGTTATCCCCATCATAAATTAAATACATATTTGACAAGGATTTCTAGGTACATTTGTGTGGGAGCCATCTCTGCATCATGATCTTAAGCTAATTCTATCTGTACTGAATTTTGTTATTTTGAATTTTAGTAGCTGAGGTAGGAATCTACATTTTAGCTAAAACTAGATCTATAAATTCATCTTTAAGTAATGAATCATGAGGCAAATAAATTGTAAGTAATGAATGTTCCAATTTTTCTGATTTACTCTTTTATGAACTAAATTGGTCATCTGAGCATTCCCTCCAACAATTGTGATTGTTCCTTCTTCCTAAGACACAAGGCTGGGACCTTCACATCATTAACCTGTACAACAGAAAGAAAAGACACATCCCTACTTATAATTTTCCTTCATCATGTACTTGTACAAATCCTGTGATATTAGCAAACAAATGTCTAACACCAAAAGTATAAAAGATGCAATTGTAGAACGGACATTTTCTTCAGAAGTACTGGAACTATTTTTTTCAGAATGTAAGGCAGATTGAAAGGTCTGCTCCAATTAAATCTGTATTACTTTTTATGTCAATATTTACATAAAAACAAGTTACATTGTTATCACATATATTTTTTTTCTTCATGCATTATTTCTTGATGTAATCACATTAATACTGAATTATTCTCCTTGAATGATAATTCAGCAGACATTAGAACCATGGAAGAATGCTGGGATTGATACTTCTATGCCCTTATTTAACACTGCTGTCTTGCTGCTAAATGATAAATAGTATATTTATGTGTAATCTGTTTACAGCTTAACAAATCCCTGTTGTATACATTAGCTGACATTCAATGGAAAATGTCCTTTATTACCACCACTCCATAAGAAAGACCTTCTAACAGATACCAGCTGTTTCAGACAAAAACTGTGTTCATTTCATACTTGTGCAATGTTAAACAAAAGTAAATAATTATGAATTCCTTTATTTTGAAATATTGAAGGAGCTTTTTGAAGTGAAGGGTGTTTCATTTGAATTTGATTGCCCACTTTGAAGGATCTCTGGCATATTCCATAGGAGATTTAATTCTCCTTTATATACCTGGGCATTACCAGTCGTTTTAATTCTGCAAGTCATGAAGGCATCATTTCAAAAAAAAATAAATGCCAGTATCAAGGCACATATTACAAATTATGTAGTAAATTGGTTAGAATAGCAAGTTCTTTTTACTTTTTCCCGTGTCTTATTTTAGTCTTACAGTAAATTGGTTCTACCAAGTGTCTGTTCTCAGTCCTTTGTTGTTTGGTATATTTACAACAGACAACAGTTTTAATGTTCCAACATTTACAAAATGACATAAAAAGCAATATCCCTATTACATAAAACTTATCTCTGGGTTTGATTCTAAATTAAGTGAGAACTGGTGCTCATCTTAAATTTTTAAATGACAAAAATCTTTGCTATACAGTTTTGCAGGTATCTAGTGACAAATTTATACGTTAGGCATAATCCATTTTAACTTACAGCATCTTTAAGAGATCGATGTGCATTAACAGAAAAAAATGTTAATTACCACTTAAATTTCCAATGTAGATAGGTGAGAGGTGCAGCTTTAGTAAAATGCATAAAAACATTCACCTAGTCATCCTTGGGTTGAGATTCAAAAAGGCAGTGGGTACAGTCGTGGGCAGCTTGCTGATGTTTAGCTCATTGGGGATTTTTAATTATTTATTTTTTTGGTGGGTCATGTGCCCATTTTATTTATATATATGAAGAGAAGATTAGCTGATGAAGGTAAAAAGGAAGTTAAGAGGAAAGTTAAAAGGTTTGGGTAGCAAGCAGGGACACATAAACATAGAAAACAGTCAAGACTGACTGGGGAGATGCAAACGCAGTGAGGTAGAGAGAACACAATGGACAAGGAAACATCAGACAGTCAGACAAAATAAAGGCAGTAATGGTGATGAGGAGGATTAAACCTCAAACAGGGATGGCATAGACACAAAATGGAGGTGAACACAGGATGAGGGATAGTATGGGGTTAGTGAGATACAGTCCCTGCCAGCCACAACACACTGAAAGCTTATTCTCCTCCTCCTTGTGATCCTCTACTAGTCGGCCCTAGGTCAGGTGGTGGAGCCAGTTTGGGACCGAGATGCAACTCAATGAGTGACTGGAGGAGGCTTTCCAGCTGGCCATTGTGGGCATCTATCCTCCTGTCAATTAGTCCTCCTCCCACTATGTCTTCCAGTAGCTGACATTGGATGACAAAAGTGTTGGCTGCACTGCTGCTGCTGTTGGCTTGTTGAAAATCATCACTGTCTGGTGCAGGGCTGGCTTCAGTATACAATGAAGATGTTCCAGTATATGTGCAGATGACTGCATCAGCCTGATGAGACACCAATATTCTGAGTGTCACTGTTGGTGTTGGTATTAGATTCTGATACATTATAAGTATAAGACAAATGGAAGGAAACAACAACAGCAACAAAAAACATGGACATGGCTATAATATGATAGCAAGAAAGAGGTGGAGGAGACAGAAGCATAGATAGAATGAAAAAATATCCTATTCTAAGATGCAGGTACTATAACATGATGAAAATGAAACACACACTCCAAAGCAACAGAAATATTTCATTATCAAACCATTGAGGAATTAAACCCACAGCTATCACCACATGCCATCAAAAAGGGAAAGGTTGAACATGTGTTGCTATTTCTGTAAGTCCACTGACTGACATGCAGTAATGGTGTGTGAGTGACACAAGTGTACATATATGAAGAAACAATTGGATATCAAGAGTTGCCCCTGAAAACACACTTAAAAAGTGTTTTTCAGCAAGATGTTTTCATCAAAAGCATTTCAGGTGTTCTGATCCTCTGAGTTTTTGCTTTTGTCGACTCCTACTGAAAGTGCACACTCTCTGCAATAGCGTCAGGGGCTGTGAAGAAAGAAATGGGAGTGTGTTAGATATGTGCTTAACACACACTGGCAGTTTGCATTTGGAGGGCGTTCAAAGGGGTGCCTACAATACATAGGTGGTAGGTGTGTTCTAACTTCAACCTCCCATCAACCCAGGAAGTCAGGATTGTGCCTTTTGAGGTCTCTGGAGTGTTGCCACTACTGTGCCCTCATATCAGGGATCCTTGTGGCGCATTAATTTCTTGCCCAAGATATTTTTGGCCTCTACCTTGTAAGGATGTTCATAGCCCTCTTTTATGAGCCTTTGTCTATAATTATCATGTATTAGGTGGGGGAATATCTTAGATTCCTCCACATACCACCTTTGTGATAAAAAAACTCCACTGACTTCTCCCTTAGATACTATGAATTTATCTAGTGAGAAATTGCAGTGAAAAATGGTTGAAATTCCTGATCACACCCATTTTTGGGTGTGCAAACTGTCAAACAACAGCAGCTCATTTGCTTGACTGGTAGTGGAAAAGCTCAATGAGCTTGAACATAGCAGCTTGAGGCATGAAACATGGAAGCCCGGTATCTGTCTTTATGCTGGCAATAAACTATACATTACAGTGATACTGCTTCCATTATGTGGCATGTGGAATTGCAGATATTACCCATAGAGCTATAAGCTGAACCAGTCATGTGCAGTGTAGCACATAATTGCCTGGGCATGTGAACAACACTGTGTAAAGATTAATGCGCAGTTTGCCCAGTCAGCACAATGCAGAACTTGAGCATTTCAGAAACAGTTCTGCATTGAACCTTCATTTGAATAATCGTATCAAGATACCCAAATTTGTATAATGTAAGCATGATGGGAGACATTAAGCCCTGTGCAGCTATGGAAGATGTGGCACAGCAGGTCAGGTTCACATCTCAACACTTGCTTCTGATAGAATACCTGCTGTAATTTAAATGAGATAAGTCTAAACTTTTTTAGCTTAACTAAATAAACTACTGTGTTTTGATAGCTGTCTTCTTAATTAACCACATGTATAGCTGTAACAAGGTGCTGCGGTGGTGGTGCTGCAGTAGCGTTGTGTTCAATTCTCAGCTAAAGTGTCTTCTATGTGGAGACATGCGTGAATGAGTGTACCTTCGTTGAAGGTTGTGCATCAGGCCTGGCAAGTCGGTACGTAAAAATCTACTGCCAATCATTAGTGGACCGGAGTTCCACTGTGGCGACCCCTAACTGGGAAAAGCCGAAAGATACAACTACAACAACATAGCTGTAACAAGACTTTGGGTGGCCACTGGGGTGCAGCAGTGAGCGTTGTCATCTCACAGCAAGAGGTTCTCTGGTTTGATCCTTGGCTGGGGTGCCTTCTGTGTGGAGTCTGCATGTCCTCCCTGTGGTTGCGTGAGTTTCCTCCAGGTGTTCCGGTTTTCTCCCACATCCCACAGACATGCTGTAGGTGGATTGGACACTCTAAATTGGCCCTAGACATGAGTGCATGTGTGCGTGTGTGCCTTCCGTGGAAGGTTGGGAGCTAGGCTGGCAATTCAACACTGTAAAACTCTACTGCCAATCATGACTGGACATGTGATCCGCTGTGGCAACCCCTAACTGGGAAAAGCCAGAAGAAGAAGATAGCGGTAACAAGACTTTCATGGATTATAGAACAAATGTAAGCAGTGGAAAGTACTGCTAGGATAGGTAATTGTGCAGAAGGATTGTGAAACCTAAATGTAAACACCCATTTTCACTTTCTTAGATCACCTATGTTTGTCATGCAGCCTGGGATTGCAATATCTTTGTGTTAAACCAATTACCTGTTGTATACATTATACTTCCACCACATTTATGAAACTGTTTTTAACAATTACAAGTTGCAATTATGTTATTCAGTTATCCAGGAGAGCTGCAACAGTACAGCTGTCATGTTGTCAGAGCATATAGTCATTACTGTTATATACGTGATACTGAATGCACTGCCTGGTTAAAAAAATGGGAATGTCAGACATGCAGGCAGCATGGTGTATGTGCACAGAAAAGAACAAGTTAGAAAGGCATTTTAGGCCATTCCTGACATGATGTTTTTACCAATGTCTATATACACAGATCAGTCTCTAAACAACAGTCAAAGCAGAAACATACTGATGAGTCTGCAGACAAATCTACCAGGAAGGTCAGGCTTTCAAATGCAGAAAATAAGATGCTCATCCAAGGCCTGCATCTCCATGGCCAATGGCTCCTTAGCTTGGATCCTGCTGACCAGAACTTACACAACGGTGCCTGTAAAGACTTAGTATTGGGCATAAATACTGTCAGTGGCCCTGACCACACATACGTATGCTGGCCACTGACATTATTTATTCTGTTAAACAATAAGTTGCCCATCTTGGATGGGAAGGTAGGTTGACAGGTGGTAGGGCATCAGTTGAGCCACCTCTGATAGTGATGGACAAGTTTCTGTTCTCCATCCAAAGTGCTGACATCTCAAATTAGTCCCACATTTTGGTGTTAGAAGTTGGAGCAAAGGTTCATCAGGCACCAAATATATCTGTAGAAGACACCTCAGGTATGTACAGCTATTTCTTTCTTTGTAGCAACACATGTAGATCCTCCAGACCCATTCATCCTTGGCCAAGTTGATAATGTTGATTGGGTTATATAGCAACAATAGGGATTTCACTAAGGCAACTGTTTACACAAGGTATTGTATTTCACTGCATGATTTTGTATAGCTGCTGTTCCTACATCTAATTTAGTTTTATACATCTGGTACTGGGCTTTACTTACACATTTTATTGTACTTTGTTGTGTTCACAGGTGATTCTCTGGCAATCTCACTGTGGAACCTAGCAGTGTCTGAGGTCAGAGGATCTGATTCACCTGAGGATGATGATGGGCATGAGCTGGCACAGTCAGAGGGGTACAGTGTTTGTCTGCTGGAGTAAGGGAATGTGACCACTGCATCACCTACACAGTCATTGGACACAGCACTTATGTCTGTGGCAACCTAAAAGGCAAATACCACATCAAGATGTCAGGTTACTGGTGACACCATCCATCAATGATGTGCATTATATCAAACCAGACACAAGTCAGGATCTGCAGGTAGCTCAAATGGGAAAGAGGAGACATACAGGGGTTTAGTACTGGGTCTTGATGGAGACATGGTTACTAACCTTCCCCTGAATGGCCACAAGCAAGCATTTGTGCAGGGTCATCATGGAGGCACAGAGTAGTACCACCACTGGCATGGCAGAATTGGTCAGGTTGATGCAGGGTATGTGAGAAGACTTCCGTGAGTTAACATCTTGCCAATCTGGTATTGGTGTTCGTAAATCCTCTGTTTAACATAACATATAGAAGAAGCCCAAATTTGAAGAACATACTAGAATGTCACACCATAATACCTAAAAGCAATTAGGGCATGAAAAAATATGGCAGATGCCACCAATGCCAATTTATAAAGGTAGGGAACTGTTTTAGTATACAAAAAAGATCTACAGTGTAAAAGGATGATTTAATTGTGAGATAACAGGGGTAGTTTACCTTGCCCAATGCCAGCAGTGCCAAGGTTTCTACATAGGAAAAACAGAACGGGCACTTAGAGGATTTACGAACACCAATACAAGATTGGCAAGATGTTGACTACCAATGCTTTGGCAAGGCATGTTATAGACAATCCCACACATAAATTTCATTTTATTATCATGGATCAAATAAGTAAAAATATTACAGGTGGTCCATGAGAACTGAAGTTGGAAGAATGTGAACTATTATGGCAGTTAAGAACTAATCCCCATGTTCCACCAGGGCTGAATGAATTCAGTTCATTTAAATGCATTCTAAAGTTAAAATCACTGGATAGGTAATATGTAGTATGAAATGTGTATACATCTACTCAGTTACATTTTACCATGATGATACCACTCAATTTAAGTAGCAGTCGTCTATATAATATATAATGTATGACATTATTTAAAAAGGGGGGGTCAAAGTTGATTCACTTTTTTAGCTTAACATTTAGATAGGAAGTGGAGGCTGTTTATTTATCATTGCATTGTCTACATACACAATGTGATAATACATACATTTTAGTAAGATATATATTTGTTTTATTTTGTTTGTGTTATATAAGGAATTATAATGTTTAAATTTCTTTGTGCTTTTTAGCATTTAAATTCCATTTGTAATGGCATTTCTTATAACACCTAACAGTTTGATCAATTTGAGCAAGCTTGTTAATTGTTTTATTAACTTATTAACTAATTAAGAGCCTTATATAAGGCATTGAATGTTGGGTAGAGTTTTGTCTGAAGAAGTTCATTGTATAGTGTGGATGAACAAAAGCACTTACAATAAAGAACTGGGAATTATTTTAGCAATCCTTGGCTGTTCGTTTGTTACTTTCAGTGGTTTTTCGCAAGCCTCTCTGTCCAACCAATACTCTGGGTCCCTGGCTAAGTAGCTGATACACACACATTGTTATTTGAGTTTTAAATTACACAAACACACACACACACACACACACACACACACACACACACACACACACACACACACACACACACACACACACACACACGCACACACACACACACACACACACACACACACACACACACACACACACACACACACACACACACACACACTCACTCCTGGAAAAGTCTGGAACAACTTTGCTACCTATGGGCCCTTTAGCTGAGACTTTAAGGTAGTTCTGACTGCAACATTCCATCTCTTTAACAGCTACTGTAAGGCCCTCAACAAAGGGTGACAAATCCTACTGTGTGATGAGCCTATTAGTAAAATGGTAAGTGTGACCAAGACCAAGGCTATTGGAGTGAGCTATACAGTATCACCAAGTGCATAGGCAAGTACTCTATGAGCTGACTTAGTGCTATAAAGACCAGACACAATGACAAGGTTTAACAATATGTGATAATAATTAATAAAGGAACAAGAGAGTACTCTATCAATGCAGTAACTACACAGTTCAGACTCACAGGGATTCATTTATGACAACATTGCAGGACAGTCTGCAATACATACAGGAAAAGTGTAAAGTACTAGGTACATAGGTTCATAGGATGATACTAGACTAATGGCCTGGATGCCCTCATAAGCCTAGCCCAGATTTTTGACCATGTCCCTTCAAAGTCAGCACCTGCTTCCCCTGTCTAGCTGGGACACAGGTGGGATCCCAGAGGTGACTTTTCTGTTTCCCATGCAGTCGTCCAGCTTTTTATTAAAGAAGGCTAGAGAAATACTCTGCTAGACATGGGGATGGAGTGTATTTTACAGACAGTTTATTGTTTGGGAGACAAATCTATCCCGACAACAACTAACATTCATGTCACTGGCCAGGTGAGGGCCTTGCATTTGGGGTGCGCGAGTGTGGTTTGTCTTATGGATATGCAGAAACTCCATCAAGGCTGGTTTGAAAATGGCCTTGTATGCCAGACACAGGTCACCTATGATCAGTCTGTATGAGACTGAGTAGAAGGACAGGGCTTTCAACCTATCTGTATAGGATAGATGTTGCAAGACCCTGGATTTTCCTGGTCAAGAACCTCTGTGGTCTCTGCACCTGCTGCATGTGCTTGGCAAGGTACATGCCAAAGGAGCCATTGTACTTGGTAATGGGTCTGATAAGGGAGGAGTACAGGGATCTTATGGCCTCCTGGCTCCTGGATGACATACCCTTATTTGTGAGGTGGGCCATGTGGACAGCCTTCTGTATAATGGTGCTAGCGTTGTGGGAAACTGTCAGGTTGCTATCAGCCTTGGTGCACAAATCGCCTCATGCCTGATTGCATGCTTACTGCATTGTTATTACTGTCATAATTAGTGTGGATGACATCTGCCACAACAGAGATAATGATGCATTTCCTGGCATTCAGTTTGAGGCAATGCTTCTGGCACCATTCATTAATTTGGGTAAGTGCCTCTTGGAGGATGCTGACATCACTAGAGGAATGTAAGACAGTGGCCTGCTTGCAGTCATCTGTAAACCTGGTCAGCCACAGACCACTGGTTTTGTCTTCCACCTCAGAAAAGTATATATCAAACAGTGGAGGCCACCAGACCAATCCTTGGGGTACACTGCTCTTTAAGGATCTACTACTATGGGTGGCTTCCACTACTTTGACTGAGTGGGTACTATCATTGAGCCAGTTAGCTACCCATGTGTTAACATACAGGTTGATTGCCTAGCTGTGTAGGCTTATGTATTATGGCTGACTGAGGATTATTGTCAGAGGCTTTGGCTAGGTGAAGGTAGGCAGTGTGCACTGTCTTCCTCTCATCCATGTGTTTGTTGACTGCTTCAAAAATGTTGACAAGGTTTTACAGGCCTAATCTCCCTTTGACAATGCCAAACTTTGTGGGCTCAAGCATTTTGAGGTTGCCGATGTCCCTGTTTATAAGGTGACAATGCCTTCCATGGCCTTGCAGATCAGGCTAGTTAGGCTGATGTGCATATGATTGGCTGGGTCAGTGGATGCTCCACCTTTGTGTAGAGGGATGACAGTGGCTGTCCTCCGTGCAGATGGGATGACACTAGTGCTCAGGCTTTGGTTGCCTAGAGTGTGTAATGGAGCTCAGAGCTCACGCCTGAGTTCATGTAGGATGCATCCAGGGATGTTATCAGGTCCCATGGAGACCAGTTTGTTGCCTTTGAGAGGGCATTATGAACCTGTTGCCTGATGATGAGGGGAGGAGGGCAGGTGCTGTGCATGCCCTTGTTTACTGATGGGGGGACAGGGGGGTGAGGTTTTCACTTATCCTGTCTGCAGCATGTTGGTTATGTGTATGGTATATGTGTATGTGGTGTTATTGACCACCAGTACAGAGCATATTTCGGTGTTGCCTCTGAGAATACAGACATATATTGCAGACATATGTGAAAAAGGCCTTGTGACTGGCCTTGGTGGATGTGTCCATTTTGCACTCAAAGTTAGCCTTAGAGTAATTCACCTGTGACCTTATTTGCTTGTTCAGACAAAGGTCAGATTGTTTCCAGTATGGCACCTGCTCCTTCTTGGCCCTGTACAGCAAATATTTCCACCTATTATGGAGTTTGTGTATTGCTGCTGTCCACCACAGAGGTTTACTCTACCTTGAGGGAGATGATTTTGTCCTGTCAGGTATTGCTGAGTCCATACAGCTAGATAAGTGCTCATATAGTTTTTTGGCATAGGCTTGGACATTATTGCTAGTTCCAACTGAAGGGATGGTGGCTGTGAAGGTACTTATACCTGCTCTGAGGAGATTATAGTCAGTTTTGTAAAAGTGTTTTTGTTTGATCTTGACAAGGGGGAAGGGGTTGGGGAGATGGTGACCTCAAAAGTGATGGCTTTATGGTCTGATTCTACCAAGGAGGATGACACTGTAGTGCTACAGTGGCTACTCATGTTGGTTAGGACTAGGTACAGGATAGTTCCACCTGTCGTAGGGGTGTTGACTAGCTGACCCAATGCATTGGCATTGACAAAGCCGAGGAATCTCTGTGTGTTTATGTTTGGGTAGAACAGGTCATGCACTCTATGGTTGGGTAGTTAAAGTCACCCAGGATCAGGGTAGAGGGTGGAATCTTGACAGATTCTAGTAAGTCTAGATAGGTGTAGTGGGTGTCCTGAGTCATGTTTGGAGAGCTGTAGCTAGCTATAATTTGAATAGGTGCTTTGTCAACAGTTAACTGCACTTGGGGTGTCTCCTGTGCATCATACCATAGCCGGCCTTAGGCATAAGCCAACTAGGCGGCCGCCTAGGGCGCTGCTCTAGCAGCGGCACTCTTCCAATATTTATTTGGTGTAGGTAGACCGGGATAGGGGCACCAGATTGTGTGCTGGGGGGTGCCATGGAGCCCTTTTGCCTAGGGCACCAGTTGACTTAAGGCCGCTCCTGCATCATACCATTTGACCAGACTGGAGGTGTGTATATGTACGATAAAGTTTGAGACTCCACCTCCTTTGGCTTTGCAGCCCTCCATTTGGGGTATGAAAGTATGGTAGGATGAGTAACCTAGCAAGGTTAGTGTGCTCTCCACAGCTGCAAACCAGGTTTCAGTGACTGTACAAATGTCAGCATCCTCCAGGACAAGAAACTCTTGCAATGACATTAGTTTCATGCTAAGACTCCTAGCATTTAGCAGCATTACCTTTACATTTCATTTATAATAAGCTTTCATGCTGGTACTTTTCTGCTCATGAAATTGTCTACAAAAGTCACTATGGGAAATGCAAGTGCCTTTGCCAAAAGCCTAAAGCCTAGGGGAGACAGATGAAGGCCATTTCTGGCAAAGCATTGTGGTCTGTCAGTCATGTACTGTCATGTAACTGAGACAGCAAGGATTCCAGGTTCTTAATGTGATTGCATCTCTCACATATTGTGTTCCTAGGTGGTAGTAGCACAGAGTTGTCTGTGTACATAAGGCAGTGGCCACACTGTATCAGGATGCCCATATCAACCAGACTAGCATGAGAAAGCACAGGAAATTGTCCATCCATGGTTATCAGCATCTGTGGAAGAGAGTTCAGGGATAGTAGAGTGGGTACTATCTGAGGATAGCACCTATAGGTGTGAGTATGGCTGGATAACATCAAGACAGTACCTGCAGATGAGGGCCTCACTCACACAGGAGTGCTGGTAAGGGAAACAAATGCAACTGAGATACCTCTCAAAGGGTTAAAACTGCACAAAAGCACAAAGCTGTGCACATGTTGGGTTTAAATACTGCAATGAAGGTAAAATAGGAACACTGAAAGTGACAAATCAACCCTTGTCCCTGAGCTCTTAGCTCAACATCCTATGGCAGACAAGTGCCAACCAGTTCACTCACCCCCAGTAAGTGCAGGCAGGCCCTGGACAACAGTAGATGGTGTAGCAAGAAACACAAGAATCACACAAACAGATGTGAATGCAGCAAAGCCTGTAACCAGAGTATACTAAAGATATTTAAAATATTTTTAGATCAGTGTAACACAAGTAAACAGATACACACTTAAATATGACAATAGCAAACAAGAGCAAATGAATTTAAACAGATTAACTAGTTAACCAATAGTAAAGCTCAGAACAGAGCCCTGTTCCAGCATTCTTCTGTCACTCAACTTCTAACTGCATGCTCCTGCCACTAGGGTGCAGGGGAATCCTCTTCAAAAAAGATGGCCTGGATTAGTATTCAAGTTATACAAACAAAGCTATACTCAGCAGGTCAGGATGTAGTTTATGCTACAGCAAACAAGGTATACAATGTCACAAACACACAGTTCAAATGAGCAGTCATAATGAGCCTTTAACCAGCAATTTCTAGCTCAGAAGGGCATAATCTAGCCTCTCCTCCCACAACAGTGGAGACCACAAACCTTCTTCATGTAAAACAACTGGCCTGAAGGCCAAGTGCTTAAATGTACAGCCTTAGCATAACAGACTTACATCAGGCTACTAACAAGCAATAATAAATGCTGGAATAGACAGAAATACAGTAAAATGTTTTTTGCCTATAGGCTACGTGGGAAGGGATGAAACACAATACTTTCTGGTTGAGAAATGAAAGGGGGTGGGCCCTCCGAAATGATCTCTGTCTACTCGGTAGGATTAGCTGATGAGATACACCTGGGAGGTGTGTTCAAAATGAGATTTGTAGCAGGGGCGGCCAAGTCACAAGCAAACAATTATTTGAACACAACAAGGGGGAACCCTTTCAACTCAAAACAGAAAACATTTAAAAAAACAACCGCAATACTGGAATAAGATACAGAATAGATGTGACCAAAGGATAACTAAAGAGCTTCAAATCAACATTGAATGCAGAGATGACTGATACTCAGCACTGCACAACACAGAAACACTTCAGCTAACTACAGATATTTGTAATTAAGAGAGCAATGCCTGTGTTGCAGCTACTCACACTACTTAACTGCTACTATTCACGTTTCAAAGGAATTCTTGGGTAACCTTTGTTAACAGACCCTAGCCAAGAGCTGTTAAAAGTACAACAGGACAGAATGCATATAACCAAAAAAATGTAATACTGCAAAAACATACAAAATTCAAGTCATCAAAGCTTCAATACTGAGCTTCAAATCTAAATTACATGCAGAGAAAATTGATACTCAGAGCACTGCAGACCACATAAACATCAGACAGATATACCATATTGTCATATATATATATATATATATATATATATATATATATATATATATATATATATATATATATATATATAAACAATGTCACATTTGCCTAGACTCTATGCAACATGCAAAACTGTTTGTGTGTGACAGGTCTGAAAATAATAATCCAAATTAATGCTGTGTTATCTCATATTACATCAGTGTTTCTTACCTGCCTTAATTTCACTGGCTAACAGCAAATAACATACTTCTCTGTGTTGGGTGCACATATCTGTCTGATGTGTGTGTAGCACTGGAAGTCATATCACAATTAAACACGTTTCCAATTTCAACTTAGTAATCATAATCAACCTAGTAATTATTTATGTTTCAAGGCAATACAACAACCTGTAGCTGTAGAAATTTATGTCTGTTTGATGCACTGAAACTAAGATAACACATTTGTAAAACAAATACAGCTTATTTACTTGACATTTTATACTCATGTCTGTATGGTTAAGGCTTCCAGCTTCTACTATTAATACATACATGTGCACAGGTAATACTTGACATACATTTCTGTTATTTGTCAGTATGGCAAACTGTGTTTACACTCTTGCAGCTCAGTCATACCTCTCAACCTGTTAGAACAAGACATCTGGAGAAAGGCACAAATAAATGGGGGGCAAAGGCCCAAAAATAGTGACACTATAAATATTGCTGTAAACACACTTAGACAGTTGATAGCAAAGTAGGTTTTGCATTCACAGGGATACTCTGAAGGAAATGACATCTGATATTCAAATGCACGCTATTACGTTATGACTTCAGTCTTTAATGATTTGCCAGTGATTTGCCAGACAAAGCACAACTGCATGAGAAAATGACTACAAATATGAGGCAAACATGTGGTCAGTCTGCAAAACTCTGGACAGTTGAAAGGTATGAGCTCAGTACACAACATACAGTTCAACACACATTTCTGCACCAGTTGTTTACTATGCACATAACCTATACAGGTCTCTTAAATTTGTAAGACAAGCATATATATCATAGTGATATTCACAAGTTACATATGAATATTTGCAACATAATCAATGAAATAAGGAAATAGTGCTCAAAATAACACTAATATAACAAAAGGAGCATTAGGATAGCCGTTTCCGTTGATATAAAGTTTTAATGTGACACAACCACATTGCCAGCACCAACACTGATTACACTATTCCTGTGGTGGAGCTTATAAAACTGGTCTAACAGCTTTTGTGTTATCTGATTGCTTTAAGGCTTACTGATTTAAAAATAGCTTCTGTTTGTAAATTCTTGCATACACTGTTGGAAACTTCTTGTGTTTTGGCTGAAGTGTGATTCTCAAACAATCTGGAAATATATCGCTGATTGATAAGTATATTTCTTGGCATTTTAACATTTCAGAGTTCTGCATTGTCTTAATTTCGCCTGACTAAATTTTTTTTTTTGCATTACCAAATTATTTTATATATTTTGTGGCATTGTTTTCTGTTCTCATCTGTCCTGAAACTGTTTTCTCCCTCCCCTCCAACCTATTTTTGTGGTATTGTTATAGTTGGTGGCTTTACAGTTGTCCACCCCTACTGTAAATTTAATCTGGGACACCCCTCCCAGTCTAGTGTTCACTCTACTTAAAACAGAGAGAACATCTGAAAAGGCTAACTCACTTGCACTTTACTAACAAAAAAATTTGCACTTTATTCATCTGCTTTTACTGTATTTGTGTTTCTTCCTACTTTATTACTTTATTTTGCTTTTGCCTCTTCTTAAAAGTATTCAACTGTATTTATTCTGCTGCATTTATTACTGCTTGATAGTAGCCTGATTAAATTGTAACTGTTATTCTAAGCCTGCTTGTTTAAGCACTTGGGATTCAGACCAGTTGTTTTACATTAAGAAGGTTTGTGGTCTGCTCTGTTGTGACAGGACAGGTAGCTTACATCCTTCTAAGTTGGGAATTGATGAGTGAAGGCTCAGTGTCTGTTATTCTAAAAGTGTATTAGTTCTGGTTTAAGCACTTGGGCTTCAGGCCAGTTATTTTACATTAAGAAGCTTTGTGGTCTGCACTCTTGTGGGAGGAGAGGCTAGATTCTGCCCTTCTGAGCTGTGAATGTCTGGTTAAAGGCTTATTGTGCCTGCTTATTTGAACTGTTTATTTCTGAAATCGGTGTGCCATGTTTGCTGTAGCATAGACTAGATTCAGGCCTACTGAATCTAGCTTTGCTTGTATAACTTGAGCACTAATCCAGGACATCTTTTTTAGAGAAGGTTCCCCTGCACCCTAGTGGCAGGAGTGTGCACTTAGAACTTGTCTGATTGAAGACTGCTGGAACAGGGCTCAGTCTTGAGTTTTTTTACTGGTTAATTGGGTAATTTGTTTAAATCAGTTTGCTCATTTACTATTGTTTATATATATATATATATATATATATATATATATATATATATGTATATATATATATATATATATATATATATATATATAAATTGCACTTTATTCATCTGCTTTTACTGTATTTGTGTTTCTTCTTACTTTATTAATTTATATTGCTTTTGCTGCCTGTTCTTAAAAGTACTTGATTGCATTTATTCTGCTGCATTTATTACTGCTTGTTAGTAGCCTGATTAAATTGTAACTGTTATTTTAAGCCTTTGGTTTAAGCACTTGGGCTTCAGTCCAGTTGTTTTATATTAAGAAGCTTTGTGGTCTGCACTGTTGTGGCAGAACAGGTAGCTTACATCCTTCTAAGTTGGGTTGCCGATTGAAGGCTTAGTGTCTGTTATTCTAAATGTGTATTAGTTCTGGTTTAAGCACTTGGGCTTAGGGCCAGTTATTAAGAAGGTGTGGTCTGCACTCTTGTGGGAGGTGAGGGAAGACTCTTCCCTTCTGAGCTGGGAGTTTCTGGTTAAAGGCTTATTGTGCCTGCTTATTTGAACTGTTTCTTTCTGAAATTAGTATGCCTTGTTTGCTGTAGCATAGACTAGCTTTAGACCTGCTGAATCTAGCTTTGTTTGTATAACTTGAGCACTAATCCAGGCCATCTTTTTTGGAGAAGGTTCCCCTGCACTGTAGTAGGAGTGTGCAGTTAGAAATTGTCTGATCGAAGACTGCTGAAACAGGGCTCGGTTTTTAGCTTTTTATTGGTTAATTGGTTTGCTTGTTTACTACTGATATATTAAAAAAATACACTTTATGCATCGCTGCTTAGCTAGGGTTAAACTATTCCTGGTGCTATAAAGTCTGTTCTTCAAATTTTCCCTTAGAACTAGCCAGTTTTTTAGTTTTAGCTCTCAAATCTGTGTCTTTGAGCTCCGCACTTGTTCATAACTTATTGTAAGCACTAAATAAGCTGCAAATTACTACAGCACTCAACTTTCCTCACTTGTCTAGAGGAAAACAGTAAATAAGCACCTATCCAGGCATGTCTATGGGTCAGCTCCCGGTGTTTTCTCCTGTCTACCTGATGAATCTGGGCATCTTGGGGCAATCCAGCAATTACCTCATGTATTCAGACAACTGTCTCCTCCTACCACCAAGCACTACAACCTGTGAGAGATGCACTTATACAGCCAAACTGGAAGCAAAGCTCTCTTCACCCAACATTGGACTAAATAGTCAAGAAGAGAGGGTAAACACTTGCACCACACCACACTCATCAAATAGTCCATCAAAACCTACACCACCAAAAGACACACATAGAAACACAAAACACACACCTACATTCATGGAGACTCTCAATAAAAATCTTCCCAAGCAACATAGACCTCCAAAGTAGAAACGCATGCAACCTCCACCCCCGAATACAACCCAAATGACACATAGCCCACAAAGTCAGTGTGCCACTCAATCACAGCCCATAAGGCACAACAATGTACCCAACAATCTAGTCATAGGTGACTCTATAGTCAGGCACACTGATGCTCCACTCACCAGACAAAAAAAGGAGAAAATTACTGTCAGCTGCCTGTCAGGTGCCAGGATCTGCCATATAATGCACACACTCAGGTCACTTCACAAGTACAAATATGACTCTGTCATTGTCCATGTTGGTGTGAATGACCTGAGATGTACCTCCCTGGACTACATGAAAAGAGACATGGAGGAGTTCTCTGATCTTGTAGCCCAGGGAGGTATAACCCTAGCCCTGAGTAGCATCCTGCCATCACCCAGAATGATACCACAGTACAAGGACAAAATGATTGACTTCATCAATTGGCTAAGCTTCGGGTGTCACTCTAAAGGGATCCAGTATCTGTCTGCCTGGGATGACATGATCAACAGATGACAATGCTTTGCCAGAGATGGCATGCGCCTGTCGCCCTTGGGATTCTTGATACTGGCTAAGGCTCTTGCCACACCTATAGTGCCTTTTTAAGCAAGGTTCAAATGACAAATTCTCCACTGTAACAGGTACAAGCAAGCAAAATCTAAGGGTAATGCTACTCAATGCTAGAAGTCTAAACCTCAAAATGCACTCACTTGAGGCACTCCTTAAAATGGAGAACATCGGCATCTGTGCAGTGACAGAGACCTGGTTCAAGGCTCTAGAGAGCATCCCTGCATTACCAGGCAATAATTCATACCACACCTTTCGGCCACCTAACCTGGACTGAAACACTAATGGTGGAGGTGTGTCCATATTCATTAAGGATATCCACACCTCCAAGCTAGTTGCTCAGCATCATGCATCCGAGATTATCCAAGTGCAACTAACTCTGGGCAAGACTACAATCCAAATTGTAGCTTGCTACAGATCCCCCACCATGCCACAGGATTCCCACTCCTCATTTCCTGATACACTGGAAAATATTAATCTACAACCTAACACCCTAATAATGGTCGATTTCAACTACCCCACCATTAATTGGGAAAACTACTCATGTACCAACTCTTTTGCTCAATGTTTTCTGAAATTCATAAATTCCAACACCTTGGATCAACTTAACCACACCCCCACCAGGGGCAGCAATAGCCTAGACCTGGTCATTACCAAAATGGGTGACCAGTGTTCCACACCAGAGATCAATTTCTCATTGGTCAGATCCGACCACAAGCTAATCACCCTAGACATTCACATCCCACCCCCACCCACCATTAGGGAAACCACCATAAAAAATTTCTCCAAAGCCAACTTCACGCTTCTTAAGACAGAAGTGGCAAACTTCACAACACCCATGCAGATGGACAATAGAGGTATGAATGCTGAATCCTACACAAATGCACTTTATAGACACTTACACGAGTGCATGGATCGTGCTATCCCTAACAGAACCAAGATGCTATCCTCCAAAAAAGGAAGCCAATTTGGTGGTCCCCTGCCATAAACAAACTCTACAACAGAAGAAAGAAACTGATGAAAAAATAGTAAAATCCCAAGATTGGAGGAACTCCCTGGTCATCCTGTGTAAGAAGTTGAAATCTCTCATAAAATCCTCCAAAGCTAGTCATGAAAACAAAATTACCACTGTTTCTAAAGACAACTGCAAAGCATTCTATAGCTATGTCAAGAATCTCAATGACAACATTCAGATCTGCTCTGAGTGACAGCACAATGTCACTAAATATACAGAACAAACTGATATTGCCAACATACTAGCAGATAGGTTCAGTGCTAACTTTACCCTCTTCTCACCCCCCTAAAGGGCCCATCTCTATACCGGAAGAATGCAAAGTTCCTGTAATCACGGCTGCACCGGTAAAAACCACACTCTCCAAAGCCAAGAACACAGCATCCATGGGACCTGACAACATCCCAGGCTGTGTTCTATATGAACTACAGAATGAACTGGCACCCCAAATAAGTACCATGTTCAATCATAGCCTCATCTCAGGCTTTGTGCCCACTGAATGGTGCACAGCAACAGTTATCCCACTCCACAAAGGGGGATCCACCATGGACCCCAGGAACTACTGTCCCATTAGCCTGATGAGCCTGGTCTGCAAAGCCATGGAACGTATCATCATGGAACTTATAAATAAAGACATTGGTAATCTCCAAACTCTGGATCCCACACAGTTTGGGTTTGTAAAAGGCAGATCATGTCTCCTAAACTTGACAGACTTCTTTGAAGCAGTCACCAAAGCTGTAGATGAGGGTAAGGTGATTCACACAGCCTATCTAGATCTTGCCAAGGCTTTCAACACAAGCCCCCACTCTGTAATTATAGATAAACTCACTAAACTAGGTATAAATCCCTATGTCAGAAGATGGGTTGCCAACTGGCTTACTGACAACCCACACTGAGAAAATAGCAGACTCCAAATCCGACTTCAGACCAGTGATGAGTGAAGTATGACAGGGCTCAGTCCTGGGTCATCTCCTGTTTGGTATCTACTTCTCTGAAGTACATGCTAACACAGAAGGTCTTTAGCTAACAAAGTTCGCAGATGAGTGCAAACTAGGAGCCATAATCAAAACTCCTAACAATATGGACATCCTACAAAAGGGCCTCACTGAGACAGATACCTGGTGTTAAAGCCATGGCCGCAAGCTCAATGCCAAAAAGTGCATTGTCATCCTTTTTTGTAAAAACTCTGTACCCATGAACTACCACATAGGCAGACATCTACTTAACAATGAAAGTGTGATAAGAGACCTTGGGGCACAGGTGGACAGTAGTCTCTCCTTTGATAATTACATCATTACAGTAGTCAAAAAATCCTTCTAAGTGGCATACCTCATCACAAAAGGTTTCTTATCCAGGAAAAAATAGGTCATTGTTCCCCTCTGCTCTTCACTCATTAGACCTATTATAGAGTACAATGCTCCTTTTGATATGTACCTCACAAGACATCTACAACAACTGAAAAGGCCGCAGAAATACCTCACAAAGAGGATTACCAGCCTCAAACACATGCCCTACGCAGACTGTCTCAAAAAAACTCCAGCTTTACTCCATCGCATATCGCCAACTCAGAGGCAATCTATGCCTAATATATAAATCTATACCAAACCCAGATCTGTTGAACATGCTGGAGGGATAGATTCCTGTCCCATAGAATTTCCATACTCTGGAACAAACTACCTATCTATATCAAACAAAACTCCTCATTAGCACTCTTCAAGAAAAATCTTGATGATTGGATGGGAAAAAGGAAATTCACCCCAGGGATCACTTTGGTGGCTCTGCTCGACAGGGGCACAGGTAAATCATTTTCTTGGGTGATGAAAGCCAGGGTACCTTTTTGGCTAGGCTTTTATAGGCCCTAGGTCCAATAGCCTAGTACTTACCTATGAACCAATGTATGTGGTGTTGGTGGTGGCAATGTGGCTGTGTTACATTAAAACTTTATATCAAAGGAAATGGTTATCCTAGCACTCACTTTGCTTTATTAATATTTACACCATCCCAGTTAGCTGGCCTGGCAGTGTTACAGTCAGTATTGTACAACAGACACTGCAGTAGTCATATTAGAGCTGACCTTTGTTGCGGTGACTCAGGGTCCAGAGGTGTGATTTATGTCACTGCAGACAGAGCCATCAGAGACGGCTGTAGGTACTGGACAGCAACATGTCTGTCCAGCAAATCTTGTTGAGACCTATTGTTTAACTTCCTATTTCCCATGATTGCATCCCCCATCTACATTCTATTACATGCTTAATTGTTTAACATACCTGTTATAGTGCTGTAGTGTTTTCTCTGAGTAATCCATGAGTGTTGCTTTCCGTATTTGCTATCTGTCTTTCCAGAAAAAGGTTCAGACTTGTTTTGCATAGGCAGCAGCTTGTCTTTTGTAGGTAATGCTCATCAATAGGTGATGGCCTGTACACCAGTTGGTGTCTCCCACTTGCTAATTGTATCCAGAACAGCTGTGTTGTCTTTCCATTTGCCAATGGCATGACAACACCTTGCCATAATTAAGTCCCTCATGTGGGCCTTGCCCCTTTTCATTGCCTGGGAAGAGGACATTATGAAGGTATGGGAGCTACAGCATTACAGATGGTAGGTGGAAATACTGTCCACTGTTTGGATTGATTTGCTATGTCCACAGTTTTGCATGCTATGTGTGCATACCTGTCATCCTCTTAGCACATGAAATGTGGAGAAAGCCCAACAAAATGGGGACAAAGTTTCAAAATTAGGGACAAATTGTAAGTATTGCTGTTATAGAGTTAGAAACTTGCTAGATTAGCAGGTTTTGTTTGTACATACATTTTCTGCATGATTTGAAGTCTGAAACTGATATGTATATGACATATCTCTCAACTGTCCAGATTTCTGTAGAATGTCCAGAAGTATGGCTCTTATTTTTGGTCTGTTCCTCATACAATATTTTTTTGGCAAATCACTAGAATGATCTGAGGATTGAAGTCACTAAATAATGACATCCATTTGTGTTATAGACTTCATATCCTTCAGAAAATGCATGTTGAAACAAATCCTGTCACTCCAGCAACTTTTTAAGTTTATAACATCAATATTTAAAATATGTCCCTATTTGTTGGGCCTCTGTCCCCCATTTATGCCAGACTTTGTCCAGATTATTTCCACTAAGAGGTTGAGAGGTAGAGTATATCATTATTTAGTGACTTCATTCCTGATATCATCCCAGTGATTTAGCAGAATCACAGAAATGTTATGTGGAAGAGGACATAAATATGAGCCCAAAACCTGGACATTCTGTGGAAATCTGTACATTTGTACGTTATGTATGTCTGGCCATTGTTAACAAACTTTTAAGACTGTGTAGCAGTGTAGTGTGTAAATGTTTGCTGAGCTGAGTAGGGAGATGGGCATATGTGAGTGTCAGAGACCCTTTTCTATCCAACTGTGCATGCTGCTACAGTTGCCGATGGTCTATCAGCTGTGTATGTTTGTAGGGACAGACTGAGATATGTCACTTAAAACCTCAAGATTCCAAGTACACTGTGATTTGGAACAGTGAATATAGGAGTAGTGTGTGACTGGCAATCAGGATATGTTTGCTAAAACAGTCATCATACTGTAGAGGTCAGTTGGCTTACTGGTATGTTGCTTTGACTGTAGTGCAAATGGTTCTGGGTAGACAATTTCTGACCAATGTCTGTTTTTCCCTAGAGTTACATCCCTGTAATGCATGATATATTTGAAAATGCATCATCAATTCACCAGAGCTGATCTGGTGTAGTGTTGTGTTCCTCTGACCGTAGTTCAGAAGGTGCTGGATGAAATGCTTGGCAGCTCTCAGTGCTTTTCTCTAATGTTACATGACTGCACTCATACCTCTCAACTATTCAGATTTTCATAGAATGTCCACATGTTTGGCTCATATTGTTGATCTGTTCCCCATAACTGTTGTGGATTTCTGACAAATCACTGGGATGATGTGAGGACTGAAGTCATTAAATATCGAGAAGAATTCGGGTCTCAAACTTGAAATATTTAAATATTTCCAAAATATTTATTAATATTTACACCATCCCAGGTAGCTGGCCTGGCAGTGTCACAGTCAGTATTGTACAACAGACACTGCAGTAGTCATATGAGAGCTGACCTTTGTTGTGGTGACTCAGGGTCCAGAGCTGTGATTTATGTCACTGCAGACAGAGCCATCAGAGACGGCCGTAGGTACTGGACAGCAACATGTCTGTCCAGCAAATCTTGTTGAGACCTATAGTTTAACTTCCTATTTCCCATGATTGCATCCCCCCATCTACATTCTATTACATGCTTAATTGTTTAACATACCTGTTATAGTGCTGTAGTGTTTTCTCTGAGTAATCCATGAGTGTTGCTTTCCGTATTTGCTGTCTGTCTTTCCAGAAAAAGGTTCAGACTTGTTTTGCATAGGCAGCAGCTTGTCTTTTGTAGGTAATGCTCATCAATAGGTGATGGCCTGTACACCATTTGGTGTCTTCCACTTGCTAATTGTATACAGAACAGCTGTGTTGTCTTTCCATTTGCCAATGGCATGACAACACCGTGCCATAATTAAGTCCCTCATGTGGGCCTTGCCCCTTTTCATTGCCTGTGAAGAGGACATTATGAAGGTATGGGAGCGACAGCATTACAGATAGTAGGTGGAAATACTGTCCACTGTTTGGATTAATTTGCTATGTCCACAGTTTTGCATGCTATGTGTGCATACCTGTCATCCTCTTAGCACATGAAATGTGGAGAAAGCCCAACAAAATGGGGGACAAAGTTTCAAAATTAGGGACAAATTGTAAGTATTGCTGTTATAGAGTTAGAAACTTGCTAGATTAACAGGGTTTGTTTGTATATACATGTTCTGCATGATTTGAAGTCTGAAACTGATATGTATATGACATATCTCTCAACTGTCCAGATTTCTGTAAAATGTCCAGAAGTATGGCTCTTATTTTTGGTCTGTTCCTCATACAATATTTTTTTGGCAAATCACTAGAATGATCTGAGGATTTAAGTCACTAAATAATGACATCCTTTTGTGTTTCAGACTTCATATCCTTCAGAAAATGCATGTTAAAACAAATCCCATCACTCCAGCAACCTTTTAAGTTTATAACATCAATATTTAAAATATGTCCCTATTTTTTGGGCCTCTGTCCCCCATTTATGCCAGACTTTGTCCAGATTTCTTCCACTAAGAGGTTGAGAGGTATAGTATATCATTATTTAGTGACTTAATTTCTGATATCATCCCAGTGATTTAGCAGAATCCCAGAAATGTTATGTGGAAGAGGCCATAAATATGAGCCCAAAACCTGGACATTCTGTGGAAATCTGTACATTTGAACATTATGTATGTCTGGCCATTGTTAACAAACTTTTAAGACTGTGTAGCAGTGTAGTGTATAAATGTTTGTTGAGCTGAGTAGGGAGATGGGCAGATGTGAGTGTCAGAGACCCTTTTTTATCCAACTGTGCATGCTGCTACAGTTGCCGGTGGTCTATCAGCTGTGTATGTTTGTAGGGGCAGACTGAGATATGTCCCTTAAAACCTCAAGATTCCAAGTACACTGTGATTTGGGGCAGTGAATATAGGAGCAGTGTGTGACTGGCAATCAGGATATGTTTGTTAAAACAGTCATCATACTGTAGAGGTCAGTTGGCTTACTTATATGTTGCTTTGACTGTAGTGCAAATGGTTCTGGGTAGACAATTTCTGACCAATGTCTGTTTTTCCCTAGAGTTACATCCCTGTAGTGCATGATATATTTGAAAATGCATCAGCAATTCACCAGAGCTGATTTGGTGTAGTGTTGTGTTCCTCTGACCGTAGTTCAGAAGGTGCTGGATGAAATGCTTGGCAGCTCTGAATGCTTTTCTCTAATGTTACATGACTGCACTCATACCTCTCAACTATTCGGATTTTCATAGAATGTCCACATGTTTGGCTCATATTTTTTGATCTGTTCCCCATAACTGTTGTGGATTTCTGACAAATCACTGGGATGATGTGAGGATTGAAGTCATTAAATACTGAGAAGAATTTGGGTCTCAGACTTTAAATATTTCCAAAAATATTTGTTAAAACCAAACATTGCTGTAGCAACTTTCTAAGCTTATACAATCAATATTTAAAATATGTCTCTATTTTTGGGCCTTTGTCCCCCCACTTTGTTAAACTTTGTCCAGCTCTGTTGCTTTAAGAGGTTGAGAGGTATGACTGCACTGCATGATACATATATATATATATATATATATATATATATATATATATATATATATATGTGTATATATATATATATATATATATATATATATATATATATATATATATATATATATATATAAATATTACTAATTCCAAAGAGTTTTTTTCCCTAATGCTAGATGACCACAATGCATGATATATTTACTGATGGATTACTAATTCTCACAGCTCATTTGGAGTAGTGGTAGTCGCTCTGACTGGAGTGCACAGAGTCCTGACTTTGAGAATTGGCAGGGATGTGTATCTTTTCCCTAATGTTAAATGACTGTAATGCATGCTATGTTTGAAAAAGTATTACAAATTCTCACAGCTCATATGGCATAGTGGTGCATTGCTCTGACTGCAGTGCACCGGGACCTGTTTGGGATAGTTATTTTGTTGCTAGGCAGAACAGGGGTTGATGGAGACAGGGTGATTAAAGCAGTATTAAGTGGATTTGTGCAGGTTTGTGCAATGCTAAGTGATGCCAATAGGTGATTAGTCTGGCTTGGGCTGCTTATTCCTGCTTAAACTCATGCTAATTTAAAAAAAAGAAAAAAAGGTGATAGGAAAGTGCTGAAATGGGGTCAAGCAGGGAGAAAAACAATATGAAAGGCAGCTAGGGTTGTGCAGGATGTGTGTAGGAAAGGACCATAGCTCTCCATTTCTTCTGCAGCAACAGCTGTGAATGAGGTGGACAATTTGGAATTTAGATCCTCACACCAAACAGGGAGGGGTGTGGGCGACATACATTGCTTGAGTACTTCAGGGGTAAATTGATTGACATCAGTGTACTTGGGGTTGAAATGGAGAGCTATGTATGGGAAGTGTTTTTCTGGGGGGGGCAGATGCCCTTTTTTTTTTAGGTGAGAGCGGGATGTTGGGGAAAGGTTGTAGGTATGTTTGAAGAGGTAGGTTTGGTAGGAGAGGTTATTTTTGCAGACAGACAAGACAGACAAGACAACAGACAAGGGTGGTGTATGACACATGAGGGGGTAAACACCTTGGACTGGGAGGGTGGTTGGGAATCAGAGACCCATGAGCCCCCAGATGGAAACAGTGGGACTGAGGTCCCCACCCATGAGGAGTCACCACTGCCCCTTCGCAGCCCCAAAGGTGCCTGTGCTGGGGGCTGGACAACAGGGGCAGATGGACCCTTGAGGTGCACCAGTCTGCCCTCGATCTGGCTCAGGTGTCCATCCAACTCTGTCTGGATGACCCTGCACACCATACCACTGACCCTTCTGAGGGTGACTGGTTCCTCTCTGGTCCCACGCCTCGGGGGGTGACAGGCCCCATCCACTGAGACAGTTCCACCCAAGGATGGTGCAGGAAAACCAGAAGATGCAGTTTTGGGTTTGGTTCCAGACGTGCTGGGGCCCAGTGCTGCAGCCAGATGAGGTGGGACAGGTGGATCCGTTGGGATCTGCTGTCACAAATGTGCTATGATATTGAGGGTTTTCAAAATGTATTGGTTAGTCATGAACAAAACATTTCAAAATTAGTTATAACAGCATGCATGGGTGCTCCAATTAACCCAGAACAATAGAAGTGAAACAGTTGCATAGCATAAATGGAATAACAGTCAGCATTGTAACAGCATGCCAGTTACATTTACAGCAACAGGCCACCAACAATGGTATTCAACAAGGTATGTTAACATGCAATCAATTAATTATATGAACAAGAATAAAATACAAGTTCCAACATTAGGTTTCGAGAACAACATCATTATTGATGCAAATAAGGGGTGGGGGGAGAGAAAAAAGTCTATTAACAACTGTATAGGCTTCCATATTTCACAGCACTAATGCTCAGTACTCTACAGGTCTGCCCTCACTTTACATCTACCTATGACCCATAGCTTCTGCAGCACATACATAACTGTTAAACTATGAACCTGGAATGGTATGGGGCAAACTGTGATAACTCTGGGTACATGACTAGTGGGGACCCGTAATGTCAGGGTTACATCTATGATGAAGAAGGTGTATCCTGCACTGATGTTGTGTGAGTGTGCTACTGGTATACTTCACCTGGATTCATATCTGTGTCCAAGGTTCTTGGCAGCAGGGACCACTAGCCATGACAGCGTGACAGTGTGACACTTGAGAGACATGTATCGGGTAGCGTGCATGGTGTATGTACCTATCCTGCTGCCATTTGGAGGCATGGAGTTGGAGAGTGGAACAGTTGTACATGGTTTATTAGTATACCCTTCATACAGCTACTATAAGCATTTATTTACCTGTAAGACCTGTTGAGAAACATATCTGTTAACGCTACCTGACTGTTTCTGCAAATATTCAAGATTTCATGAGTGTAAATATTCACACATCTTAGTGCCACTCCCTGGATTCAAACCATGGTTTGGGTGTGTAAAAATGAGCACCAACGTTATTTCTCATCACACCGAGCTACTGGGGAACTGCTGACTCTTGCTTGACTGATTTCTGCTAATACTCTGTTGGTTAGACATACTGACCTTGTAATCTAAGTGTAGTATCACAAAAGACTGTGGTGACAGTTGAACATAAATCTCTGAGATTCATGCATGACAGATAGTTAGTGTACTGTGCATTAATCCTTTTAAATAATAAGATCTGGAATGTAAAGGTCAACACAAGGCAATGCTGCAGGGGACACACTATAATACATTACGCATTACTATTCGAGGTTCAGATCTTAGTGCAGGACATATTTCATATTTCATTTATATCTTGCTTTACAGCTCCACAATCCAAAGTTTTACACAACAGCTGGTTATCTGAACCACCTCAGTCAATGTATGCTGTCAAAGCCCTATTTGCTGTGAAACACCTGTATAAATTCTGTTTCTTCAACAGCATACTTGATTAAACACAACAGTTTGTGGTATCAATCTTTATTTAAGTAACATGACTCAGTGCTTTATTACAGTTGAGATTCTACATTCAGTACTACTGAATATACTGTATATCAATATTGGTTTGACAAACTATTTATTCAGTACACTCAGAACACACTATACCTACTGGCTGTAAAATGTACTCCTTCTTATTTATTGCACTATATACTGCAAGATAGATCTGTACTCACCAGCCTCTCGGCGCATCCTCACCAGTCTGTCAGCATGGGCCTCCACATTGCAAGCTCTCGCCTCTGCAGCTGTAGGAGAAAAAACAACCATTATGCATACCTGTCTGTCACATACTCAGGCTATATTTTGGTACAGCTATGGGTGAAATACTTACAAACTACTGGGGCATTGTTATCTCATGCATCTTGGATCCATTGGGTCAGGAGCTACCCCTTCCTCCACTTTAGATCCGCATAGTGGTACCTACTCACCATTTCTGAGGATTCCAGTGGCACTGGTGAGGTCGCGTGCCAGATGGCCCAGGCCTCACCTTTGTATTGGGAGCCCTTGTAACGGCCTGCAGGAGTCTGTCATCATAGTGTTGTGCAATGATCCCAGCCATGACCCTGGACTCCAAAATGCCCCAGTGCTGCACCCAAAAGAGTGGTCCCTCTCCAAATCCAGACATAGCTCTTGTAGTGATCAAACTACAAGTTCTGCCTGTATTCCCACCTGTGTGGTTTAAATAAGGCCATATTCCTGCCCTTTGCCAACATTGGACCATTTTGAAAATGCTGAGCTAAGCAGAGCAATGCACAAAGCAGCTAATTGAAGCTGATCACTGCTAAGTATTGCTCAAACATGTATTGTTTAAGCATTGCTTGGCTTGGCTTAGCACTGCTTAGTAGACCTGAGCTAAGGCAAAACAAGATTTTTCATAACAAATGAAAACTTAAATGAGATATTGCAAATTTATCATTATTGTTACATTATTATTATTATGTGTATATATTTTACTTTATATGACGTCCCCCTATGTGCTTTGATTACATTACCTTGGAGTGTTGACTGTACTGTATGGGACACTTGTGTTTACATGGGGTATTTCACATCATATATCCACTGACACTGCGATCTTGAACCAGCTACACTACCCTGGTTAACAAATATCATTTACTACATCATTAAAAAAAATAATAATTTTAACAATGCTTTCCCATATAAAAACGAATTGTCTGTCTTGGCACTTGAACCATGAACTATTGCATGTAAAATAGGAACTCTAACCACTAAGCTAAATCACTACTGAGGATTTCAGTTATACATTTGTATTTAGCTCCTATAAGATGTTTAGGCAGTGCTGAGCACAGCAGCGCAATGTGCAAACCTGCTCAGCTATGCTTAAGCTTCACTTATAACAGAAAAAGAATTTCATACTACAACTTTAATTAGCTATATTACTGCTCGGATTTCACGAACCTGGGTAGGAGATAGTTGCTGGGACATTGCTACCCCTTCCACTGAGGTGTCAGTCTGAGCCTCACTAAGGAGATCAGTCACCAGATCTGCCTTGAACTCCTCCTGCAACCCACTGCAAATACTCAGCACAAAGGCCTCCCTATCATGGTAAGGTTTTATCATGTTAACATGGCACATTTTGTGCTCCTGTCTTCTGCCTAGCAGTTCCACCATGTAGTTAACATAACTTACCTTTCTTACCAGCTTGTAAGGTCCCTCCCAAGCTGCTTCTAGCAGGAGCATTCTTGTTATACCATACCTTTTTATGTTGTTGGGCTTCTGCCAGGTTCTCCTGGGACAAGCCCATGAGTTCCCTGAGCTTTGTCCTGATGTTTAGGACATATGCCCCAACAGACTTCTCGTGAGGTTCACAATCACCTTCCCACTCATCACGAATTAAATCTAGAGGTCCCCTCACCCTATGTCCATACAACAACTCAAAGGGTGAAAAACCTGTGGATTCCTGGGGAACCTCTCTGTAAGCAAACAACAGATGGGGCAAATATTTGTCCCACTCCCTCTTAAACTGGTCTGCAAATGCCCATAGCATGGACTTGATTGCAGAGTTTAACCTCTCAACAAGACTATTAGTCTGGGGATGGTAGGGGGTGGTCTTCAGGTGTGTCACCCAACATTACTTCCACAGGCAAGCCAGCAGGTCTGACATGAAATTGGCACCTCTGTCAGTCAGTATTTCTTTTGGAAAACCTACCCTGCTAAAAATCTCTAACAAAGAATTTACCACCTTTTCTGCCTCGATGGAGGACAGAACCACTGCCTCATGCTATCTTGTAACATAATCTACTACCATTAGGATATACTTTTTCCTGTGGAACTTAGGGTATTCAGAGGCCCCACAATATCCATAGCTACCCACTGAAATGGCACCTCAATCACAGGCAAAGACATCAAAGGAGCTGTCACCTTGTCTCCTGTCTTGTCTACCTTTTGATACTGCTTACAGGTCCTGCAGTACCGTTACATCTCTGGAAATTCCAGGCCAATAGAAGTTCTGCATAATACATCTCTTTGTACACTTTATGCCCATATAACCTGCAAAGGGAATATCATGGGCTATGGCTAGAAGCACCAGATGGTAGACTCTAGGCACTACCAACTGCTGTACCCTCTCACCTTCCAGACCTCTCTCAAGGGGTCCACTCTCTATACAGTAACCCTTTGTCCCAGTATACAAATTCCCCCTTCCCTTGAGAAACAGGTGCCTCACTAGTTACCTGTCTCAGGCCTTGCAATGTAGGGTCTGAGAGCTGAGCCTGTCTCAACTCTTTCTTTGTAACCCTTCCCAGCTCTCCTTCTGCAGGAAGTCTGGCATCCTCTGACAGTGGTGCCTCACTGTAAGCCTGGTTACCACTACTCACCCATACCTTTGCAGTCACTCTGTCCAAGGTAACATCAGTACCCACAAGCAGCTGTGGCTCATATTCAGTCTCACTGCTACAGAGTAGCTCCCTCCCTGAAATAACCACCTCACCAGTTCTGGCTGCAAATATGCAGTCTGTCTGGGTCTCCCCCAGGCTACCAGACCGAAATGCTTGTCTTGGAGCCTGACTGCGTGTAACTGCATAAAGACATGATACTGCCACATCCAAATCCTTCCCTATCATGACATCTGCAGGATGGTAGTTTGGTACCATTGTTGTCTCAAGACAACCTACTATTGGCATTTTGTCTTTCCCACTTATTGGCTCCCTCCCTATTGTTCCCCACCTTGCCTCCATGGACATCTGTAGGCCACATGGCCCCATTGGTTGTATTCAAAACATTTAACCCTAGTTCCTGCATGTGTACCTGGACTAGTGGCTTCCCCTGCTACTGGCAGATTCTGTTGGGGCAGTCTGGGCTGACCACCATGGGTTCCTTTAAACCCATGAGCAGTACTGGAGGTCCATTTCCTGTGCAGGGATGCCCTGCTTGCTAGGTATAGGTTTCTCTTCTTCGCCAACTCATCTGAAGTAGCACATTGTCTATCAGCTAATCAGATCCTCATGTCCTCAGGCAAAGTGCTAAGGGGTTGTTCCCTCACCAAAAGGTCTGCCAGCCCTTCAGAAGTGGTGACCTGACATCCACTCACCCACCCATGAAAATAAGTGCTCAGTTCAGCAACATATTCGCACACACTTTCGTCTGCCTGTTGTCTATGCTCACAACACTTTTTCCTATAAATTTCAGGTGTTAGCTTAAAAAATTCTAATAAGCAGTTCTTAACAGTAGTATAATCAAAACATTCCTGATCAGAAACTTTAGACAACACAGTTATAGCTTTACCATGGAGTAAGGGGGTCAGGAACCATACCCAGAGCCTTTGGTCAACATCATACTGTTTACATACCCTCTCAAACATATGACTGAAACTATCAAAATTATCCCCCTTTAAACTGTGGAAGAAATTTACTGACCTTTTGTGCTTCTGGGGTCCAGTTACTCCCTTCCCCATTACCTCCATGACTCTGGTGAAAAGTCAGCATCTCCTTTTCATGCTGCCTATACCTTTCCTTTTCCTCAGCTTCCAGGTGTAGCAGTTTATCATTCTTCTCAGCCTGCAAATGTCACAGTTTCTCATTGTCCTCACTCTCTAGATGCCTCAGTCTCTCAGCTGCTTCTATTTACAAATGCCTGGCCTCCAACTCGAGTTTTTTTTAGCTCCAGATGGATTTTTAAGTCCTCTGCAGAAAAGTTGAGCTGTCCATTCTCTGAGTGTGGTAAATCTCCACTGCCAGCCTGATCAACCTCCTGGTTGCTGGTTTCTGATGCAGATGTGACCAAAGCTGCAATCATGTTTGCCTTAGTCAGGTTTCCATGCACCAGTCCCCTAGCCTGACACATCTCAGCCAGCTGGCTCCTTGTCAGCTTTCTGTACTCCTCTGCTGACATGCTTCCTGCTCTCCCTGATTAAATAAGCTAACAAAAGTAATAAAACAATTGTGATCTGAACTCTGACTATTCACTGCATAACTGATTTAGAGTACAAATACACCTTCAATGATCACTAAACACAAGCTACAGGAATTCACTATCCACACCACTATAAACCAATTAGAATTTGCCAACCAATTAATATGTGGTATGGATATCCCACCACTGCCAAACAATTAATATGTGATGCCCGTGCACTGGACCAGCAATCAAGGAGCCTCAATCCTCACCACTAACACCAGTGAGGGGTGTCCATATAGGGAAAGGATAATAAATACACACACAGTAAAATGAAATTTCCCTTAAGAGCACACAGAGATCACAGTTAGTCTGGGGCTGGTTTCTCCCTTTCTCTCCAGGTCCCCAATAGGACATCCACTGGCACAGCTATCCTGGGTCCAGATCTTAGCCTAGTGGGCAGGCTAAAACCCCCAGCACCCTCTCTGTCCAACCAGTGCTTTGTGTCCCTATCCAAGTAGCTGACACACACACTTTGAGATAAGAGTTATATACAACCACACAGACACTCCTGGGGAAGGCTGGCACAGGGTCTCCAGCTGTGACCCTTTCACCCAGACTATATGGTAGTACCTCTTGCCACTGCCCACTAATATTTAGCAGCTTCTAAAAGGCCCTTATTAAAGGATGTCCAATTATACTTTACAATATTATTATCCAAATGGTAAGTGCAACTGAACAGTCAAGGCTTATTGGAGTGGATTGGCCAGTATCACTATATACATGCAATGTACTCTAGATCTCAAATTATCTCTACACAAAACAGCTGCAGTTGAAAGGTTTAAAAATATTTAATAATAATAAAAACACAAAACAATATTTCCTACTACACAGTGCTAGTCAAGAATTCCGAGATCACAGAGAAATACTTATAATAATACAGTAGAAAAGTTCTGACATCAATACAGAAAAAAGACTACTCTAGTCTTCCTATTTCCTAGCTATATCTAAGAGAAAACACAGTTCTAAAATAACATTACATATAGAGCAACACAGTGCTGGTGATGATGGATGTTCTGAAGACAAATGTTAAATACCCTCATTCTTTCTGTCCTTAAATTGATAACACAGTACCACTGATTTATTTCAGATTACTTAATTTCTTTCTGGTTCCCAGGCTAACAGAAACTCAAGGTTAATATCCGTTTTGATCTTGCAGCTGGTCAGGAAACCAGAACAATAAAATAAATAATACATGTAAGTTCTAGCCATTAACTCTGGCCTCAAAACAATAGGCAGAATGCCTCCCTCTAGACATCTCGGCACCGAGTTTTAAGTCAAAGAATTTCACAATGCTTGACTTATCAGCTTTCTTACAGCAGAGTGCACTGTTGTTACATTTTTCTCAGTTACACATTTAACACCATTTTTCTTCCATTTAAGAGAACAAGCCTGTGGCTTATATTAATATTTACAAATGACAGGATTATCTACAAAATTCTATCTGACTAGGCTAGCAGCCTTCACCTATCTTCACAGTCCCCAAGTTCAAAATGTTGTCCCTACAAACTTTTCTTACATCTCTTTCCTCCCTTAACTTGGTTGGTAACTCTACACTTAAAAGATGCTTATTATCACATGTGTATTATCACAGATTTTAGACATTTTCAAAGGTTTTATGTGTTTGTATTACAATGCCCTTTCCTCTGCATTACACTTTGGGTCATCCACTGCTCCAAAGGTGTTTGTAAGCTATCTTATTTTTGTGATAGCCCATTGCCAAATGCAGGGTATTTGCATTTTAATTATTTAGACAACATACTTCTCCTTGCAAAGTCTTTCCCAAAGTTTCAGGAGTCCCTTACATAGGTAAGAAATTTCCTTATCCATCTAGGAGTCCAGGTCAATGTTCTAAAACATCCTCGATTCTTTTCCACAGGATGATGTTCCTACAGTGCCTTCTTGATACTGGCATGCAGAAGGCATTATGTCCTCAGGAAAAAAAGGTAGACTTGTACCTGAAATTGTTCCTGAGTTCTTCCATTCAGTTCCATACTTCTGCAAGAAACAAAAACTCATAAAATTAGGATGCATTGCTTCTAGGATTCTTATGATTCCATTCACCAGATTACATGTGGGAAAAATTCAATGGTTACTGAAAAGTGTATGGTCCCAAATTCTTCACCCACAGGCATTTCAGATTCTATTAGAGTTTTGTGAAAAGAGAGCTGCTTTCAGGGAGATGCCAGTTAAGCTTGAGTTCCAGTATTTCCTTCTTTTTGACTTCCTCATTCAATATTCAACATCATAGGTATCAGATTTTTGCATGGGGGCCTGTGTCTATGGGAGTAAAAGTTCAGAGTCTATGGAACAAACAGGATAGATGAAAGCATGTCAATGCAAAAAAGATGTTAGCTGTCATGCATGCTCTTAACTGTCTGCATCATCTGTGGTCTCCATGACCACATTAAGTGATCACAGACAGCACCACAGTGATAAGGTACATAAAGAATCAGTGAGTGTATCAGATCCCTAACTCCTGTGCAGGCTGGTAATGGTAGTATGGGACATAGCAATTCAGCACAATTTAACCCTCCAAGCCTCTTACATTCCATCCGAGCAAAATGTTGTGGCAGACATGCTGTGTACAACCAGGACACACCCTCACAATGGAAAATGAACAACTTAGTCTTCAAGGAATTAATCCAGTTGTGAGGAACTTCTGAAGTGTATCTGTATGCCTTCTTTCTAAACAGACAGCTGAAAAAATTTTATTCTAGGATTTCTTGCAAACAGGCCTGAAAAATTGACGCTTTTTCATTTCCTTGGATAAGAGTATTCTTGTATGCATTTTCACCCTTTACAACAATGTCCAGGGTCATTACTGTGACTCCCTTTTGACCCAGGTAGCAGTGCTTTTCACTTTTCATGGCACTGGCCCGGGGCAATTACCACAAGCTTCCTCATGCACTATATCTACTCTTACAAGACAACTGGTGTTTAATATATGCCAGTCTCAGACAAATACAACAGACTGACTGGATGACTGATAAAGAGAGCAGGGGCTAGCAGGATTGGCTAGATTTCTGTGTTTCTAGAATCTTCTATTTTTCATGGTATTTGAACCCCACATTTGAGCTTGTTCTCATTTGGGCTTGTTTTTGCATCATGCACTGCCGCTATACTGTCACTGCAAGGTATTCCAGCTACAAATTTTCCCTTAGTAGCACTTGTGGGATTACCTAGTAGTACTCATCTTAGACCTTCCACCCATTATTCCCTTAGCTCTCTCTGGCCTTTCTCCCTCAGATTCTGACAAATATAGATGGACAATTTCCTATGGTTTCTCCTGCCACTTTTGGTTGATATGGGCATCCTGAGACAGTGTACCAACTGTATCATGTACACTGACAACTCTGTACTACTACCACCTAGGAACACAATTTATGAGAGATGCAATTACATTAAGAACCTAGAGTCTATGCTCTCTCCCTCACATGCCAGTATATCTGGCACTGAGAGGGTTGTCAATACAAACACCACACACACCTATACCACACACACCCACATATGTGGAGGTTCTCAACAAAAACATACCCAAACAAAAAAGACCAATGAGGCAAAAACACATAATCTCCACATACCACCACATCACACAACACACATACTCCACACACTTGTGTCTCACAGCCACTAAGGCCTAACAATAAACCCAACATTAGTCATAAGAGACTGCATTGTGAGACACACAGAAGTGCCCCTCACCAGGCTGGGTAAGGAGAATGTCACAGTTAGTTGTTTGTCAGGTGCCAGAATTCGCCATATCATACATGCACTCAAGTCTCTCGACAACAGGCACTGTTATGACTCTGTCATAGTCCGTGTTGGCGTGAATGACTTCAGACATGCCACCCTGGACTATATGAAGAGAGACATAATCGAGCTGACTGAATATGTGTCCCAGACAGGTATGTCCCCAGCCTTAAGCAGCATTCTACCATTACCCAGAATGATGCCTCAATACAAAAAGAAAATGATTGACTTTAAAAATTGGCTTGGTTTCTGATGTCATTCCAAGGGGATCTAATACCTGAAAGCCTGAGAAGTCATGATTGACAGACCACAATACTTTGCCAGAGATGGCCTACATCTGTTTACCTTGGGCTAGTCTTCTGGGAAAGGCTCTTGCCCCCATAGTGCTTTTCTTAGGCAATGCCATGAATTTAAAACTACCAACATGAAAATTTCATCAAAACACAAATTAAAGGTCATGCTGCTAAACACTAGGAGTCTAAATATGAAACTGCAATCATTGCAAGCATTCTTAACCCTAGAAGATGCTGACATTTATGCAGCCACATAAACCTGGTTTAAAGCTGCAGAGAGCACCCCAGCCATACCATATTACTCATCCTATCATATATTCAGACCCCAAACTGTGGCAGCAAAGCAAAAGGAGGTGGAGTTTCAATATATATTAAAGACATATACACCTCCAGGCTGGTCAAACAGTATGATGCACAGGAGACATTCCAGGTGCAGTTAACTACTGACAAGACCCCAATTCAAATCCTAGCTAGCTACAGGCCCACAACTTTGACTCAAGATGCCCACTCCACCTATCTGGACCTCTTTGAATCTATCAAGATTCAACTCTTTACCCTGATCCTGGGTGACTTTAACTATCCAACCATAGATAGGAAGAACTACTCATGCCAAACCCCAAATGCCTAGAGATTCCTTGATTTCATCAAGGCAAATGCCTTGGACCAGCTGGTCAGGATCCCCACAAGAAGTGCTAATATTTTGGACTTGGTATTAACCAATGAGTAAACATGGAAGCATCCCTACAGTGTCATCCTCCCTGGTAAAATCCAACCACAAAGTGGTCACTTTTGAAGTCGCCATTTCCCCCAATCCCCCAGCTAAGGTCAGAGAAAAAACTTCTACGAAACTGGTTGCAACCTCCTGATGAAGGTATAAACAGCTTCACAGTCCCCTCCCCCTTAGTAGGAACTGGCATAAATGTCCAAACCTACACCAAAGTACTATACAAGCATTTATATAGTGCATATTATCAGGAATACCCAACAGAACAAAATCCTCCTCCTCAAGGAAGAGTAAACCTGTCTGGTGGACATCTGCAATGAATTAACTAATAAAAGGAAATAAATGCTATCCAGGTCCAAGAAGGAGCAGGTGCCTAATTGGAAGCAATCTCTCCTTAGCTTGAACAAGCAAATAAGAGCAGTGGTGAAATTCTCCAAAGTAAACTTTGAGTCAAAACTGGCCACATCTACTAAAGACAGTCATAAGGCCTTTTTCACATATGTCTGCAATGTCAAAGGAAGCACTCAGATCTGCTCAGAACTGGTGGTCAAGGACACCACATACACAAATGCCGTATATATAGCCAAACTGCTGGCAGACAGGTTCAATGAAAACTTCATCCCTCTGTCCCCCCATCAGTAAATCAGGACATCCCCAGCACCTGCCCCCTCCACTTATCTAGCCTGATCTGCAAGGCTATGGAATGGATTATTATGGACCTCATTAACAAGAACATTGGCAACCTCCAAACACTCGATCCCACACAGTTTGTTTTTTTCAACTGGAAGCCATGCCTGTCAAACATGATCGATTTCTTTGAGATCCAAAGCCAAGGAAGAGAGGAAGATGGTACACATAGCCTATCTTGACCAAGCCAAAGCTTTTGATACTATTCCCTCCTCAGGTATAATAGATAAACTCTCTCAACTAGATATTGATCCATATGTTACCAGATGAGTAGCAAACTGGCTCACTGATAGAACCCACCTAGACAAAAATAGGGGAAACCACCACAAGCAGTAGACCTGTAATGAGTGGTGTACCCTAGGGATCGGTCTTGGGGCCTGTGTTGTTTGGGATATACTTTTCTGATCTGCAGACCAAAACAGTGGGCTATGGCTGACCAGGTTTGCAGATGACTGCAAGCTGGGCACTGTCATCAATTCCTCTAGTGATGTGGACATCCTCCAAGAGGGTCTCACCCAAACAAATGACTAGTGGCAGAAACATGGCTTCAAAATGAATGCCAAAAAATGCATAATCATCCCCTTGAAGAGAGTGACATCCCCACAAGTTATCACATTGATATCAAGGTCCTAAGCATGCAATCAGCCATGATGACCTTGGGCACCCAGGTTGATAGCAACCTGATTTTTGACCACCATATTGCATCTATTGTATGGAAGGCTTTCTACATGGCCCCCCTCATTAGTAAGGGTGTCTCATCCAGGAACAAGGAGGTCATAACATCCCTGTATTCTCCCCTTATAAGACCTCTTATTGAGTGCAACTCCCCTTTCAGCGTGTACCTCACAAAGCACATGCAGCAGCTGGAGATACCACAGAGGTTCCTCACCAGGAGAATCCCGGGCTTCAAACAACTGCCCTACACCAATAGGATAAAAGCCATGTCCCTCTACTTAGTCTCATAGATACTCCTCAGATGTGACCTCTGTCTGGCAACAAAGCAGTCTTAGACTCCACCATTATGGGACTTCTGCATATCTGCAAGTCAAGCTACACTCGAGTAACCTGCATCTGCAACCTCAACCTGATCTGTGACATCAATAGGACTTGTCGGTGGGACAGATATGTGTCCCATAGACTCCTCCTTCTATGGAATAGACTCCCTTTCCACATCAAGCAGAGTACCTCATTATCCCTTTTGAAGCACAACCTGGATTACTGGATGGGGAATAAAAAATATACCCCTGGGATTCCACCTGTGTCCCTGCTGGATAGAGGCATCAGGTTTTGACTTGTCAGAACATGGGCTAAATTGTTGGCTAGGCTTGTAAGGGCCTCAGGGCCAGTAGCCTAGTAACTTCCTATGATACTATGATCCTATGATGCTTTTTTCTGAGGACATGCAGCAGATATTAATGGAGGCAATGAAATCTGTTACTAGAAAATATTACATTGATAAATGGTAGATTTGCTAGTTGGTGCCGAACTAAGAACTAGAGCCCCTTCAAGATTTCTTTACCTCTGTTTTTTCAATATTTGTGTAAGTTATTATCCTCAGACTTTTCATATTCCTATAGCAAAGTTCATCTCTCAGTCATTTCAACATGTCTGCCCATAGATCCTCCCTTTTCATCACAGTCTTTGGTCAAGCTATTCTAGAAACGGATTGTAAATATCCATCCACCTAGAGAACAGGTGGCACCTATGTGGAATCATAACTTTGTCTTAGAAAAGTAAACTTTATCTCCTTTTTAACCAGTACATCAGGCTGATTTCAGTTCTTCTCTTAAAAGACAGTATTAATGATTGCTCTGATATTTGCAAGAAAAGTATCTGAGCTAAGAGCTCTTATGGTGACCCAGCCCTAACAGGTGTTCTACAAAGACAAGGTTTATTTGAGAATAAATTCATCCTTTATGCCTAAAGTGATTTCATTGTTTACATTGATCTAAACTGCCCATCTCCCTGTCTTCCTCCTTGAACCTAAAAACCATGGGAAGAGCATTCTTCATACTCTGGATGTGCATAGGTAGCTCAGATATTATCTTAAAAGAATAAACAAATTCAGGAAAGCTGAGCAGCTGTTTACTTCCTATGATGGCATGAAAAAAGGGAAACATGTCAAAACAAACTATTTCCAGATCATTGCATCTTGCTATTTCCTTCTGTTGCACCATAATAAGGCTCTTCCAGGCAGAGTCATGGCTCATTCTATGAGAACCTAAGCTTCTACTATGGCTTTTTGGAAAGGAGTGGACTCAAGAAGCACATTCTACAGGCAGCTGCTTAGTCATCTATAAATAATTTTACAAAGCATTGAAAACTAGATTCCCTTTCTGGGTCTAGAACAAGCTTCACTAGAACCTTTCCCCAAGGAATCCTGGACCCTCTTCCTTCCTCCTCCCAAACTGTATAAGCTTTGGTATTCTAGCCATACATTTAAGGTTACTACAGCAGTAATTATGATGAACATAGTACAGCTGTGCAAGTAAACTTACTATGACTGTAGATCACTGGTGCAGTAGCTGCTCCATCCATTCCTCTGTTTTCTGTTATGTTTATCCCAAGGTTTTCCTACTTTTACCTTTCTTATCAGGACTACAGTCTCCCTTTTTTCAGCTGTCAAAGAGTCCTGAAACTTTTGGCAACCAGGTTGCTGTTTTTCTCCACTTATGGGCTCATGCAACCAGCAGCCTGGGTACACGTGAAAGGAAACTGAGACTTCTGGAGACTGAGTGGCTGTTATTTCCTTAGTAGGCTATAACCCCATATAACCCCAAATAGCTAAGGCTACTGCAGCTGTGATACATTTGGAGATGTACTATTATGATAGATTTTATTACAAAACTGCATTTTTTACCAGTAATAAGAGGTAGGAAGTGCTGGGTTTATGAAATACCAGAAATCACTGGGTATGAAAAAGATTGACATCAAGTATAAATATTGATTTTTAATTGTGGCACTAAAATATGAACTTCTCATTTCTCCTTAACAAAAACTCAGGGCTCAAGACAAGATGAGCATACACTGCAAAGTCCAACAAGGTTTAATAGCTGAGTAAAACAAGCTTACAGCAATCAATAGTCCGGTGCACACTCCGGTAACTGCCAAGCAATAAAAAGTTAAAAACGATCTGGCTCCACAGAATCCAAGTCACAAAGTGTAAAGCACTTTTCGGTAGGAAACACTTCTCCTAACTTCTTCAGACAATAGTGCTCAGAAAGAAAAAACAAGTTTAAGTACTATCCTAGTGACTCATACTTGTTAATACAATTAAGCCAATTAAGCACAGTCACATAATTTAAAGGTATAATCCTAAAATACTGAAGTCAAACAGTTTGTTTTTGTTAAGTCATTAGGTAAAATGAGTGCCTTAGTTTTATAAAAAAACAAAGTTCTGTTGTCTTGTAATGGAACATGTAGTAAATTAAATAGTATTAATTAAAATCATAGTTAGTTCACTTTACTTATAACTAATGTTCAGGGACCCGTGGAAGTAGTAATCTTTTCTTAAAAAACTGTGTTGTGTAATGTTTCTTTTAACCTATAAAAGGTGGGTGTAACTTAGCAATTGTAACCTCACTAGGGCCAATGAGCATCTATTATTTGACCATCCAACAAAAATAATGTATGTACAGTGAGCCTGAGCGAATTGAACATAGCATACAACCATATCAGAATGTTCCTGAATGATATGTTCATTGACTCACTCATCGACCTTGACATGTTTAACTATTTGTCAGTACTATCACCTAGACTACCTGTAGTTTTTGGAATACCTAAAATCCACAAGAATTAAGGAGATCCACCATGCGCCCCTTAGTGGATGCTCAACAATCAATCACCTATTCTTGTGCTAAGGTGATAGATGACATTCTGAAGAGATTTGTGGCCCTGGAACCTCAGATTTGCAAAGACTCTTGGACATTTTTGATGAGTATTAACTCTTTAGCTTATAATGTGCACTTGTTTTTTAACAGTGGATGTTTGCAATCTATACACGGTGATCCCACAAACCTTGGAAACAGAATGGGTTATCGACCATATGAGATTTAAAGGGGCAGAACATTCAGAACTGAGATTGCTGGAGGAATTGTTAGGTAAAACACTGTCCAATAACTATATTACCTTTGAAAAAGAATTTTTCAGACAGCAGATTGGTGTAGCTATGGGCTCCCTTTGTGGAGCTAGTTTCGCCAATTTAGTCATGGCCAAATGGGAAAAATACACCATTTTTGATAACCCTGGACTGAATGAGCATATTTATTATTACACCCGCTTTTTAGATGACATTTTTATGATTATTAAAGGGGGTGTTGAACTAGCTGCTGAAATTCTGGAGCAGTTTAATAGGTCCACCACCTTTCTCAGGTTTACTAGTAACTTCCACATAGATTCTATGAGCTTCTTGGATGTTGAACTATCTAAAGATAGAGCCCAGAAAAATATCTAGCAAGGATTTTCCGAAAGAGTACTTACTCTAACTCATTCTTACATTACACTAGTTTTTACCTGCTGCACCAGAAGAGGAGTGTAGTGAAGAGCCAACTGGTACGAGTAGCTAGGATGACTATGGAGGATGACCACTTCTTTGAGGAATGTGATCTTTTGAAGTCCATGTTCCTCAAGAGGTGGCACCCCATTGAGTTGATTGCTGACCTTATAAGGGAGGTGAGTAGTAAAAGGGACTCTGGCCACTTCAGACCCATCCTCTCCCAAGGATAGACAGCAGCTCACACTTTGGAAACCAACTTCTCAGCAGAGATAGAACTGAGTAACCCTGTAGTTAGGAATAGTACTGGACCACAAAGGGAGCAAAATTGTTTGAGATTCATGACGACATTCTCTTTAGATTATGAAGCCCTGATCACAATACTGGGCAAAGACTGGCAGTTGTTACTGTCTGATAGGGATATACAAGGAAAGTTGGGAGACAAACCACTGGTCACCCTGGAAAAAAGAAAGGAACCTAAAAAAAACTTGCTGAAAGTAGTAACAGCACTTTTAGGGACACCCCAGGGACATTTAAATATGAAAGCTTTCAGGCAAAAAAAACCTTCCTCAGTGCATTACAAATTACAAAATCCTTCTGAATTTATACAAGCGTTTTGTGGATGATTGCCTTATGATATGGAAAGGAACTCAATTACAATTACATGCATTCTTAGGTTACCTGAATGACACAACAGATTTTTTGAAGTTCAAGATGGAGTTCTCGAATGAGATGATAGTTTTTTTAGATGTAAGGCTACACTTGGTAGATGGCTCATTTCTTACGAGTATCTATCAGAAGGAAGTACATTCGGGACGATATCTGCATTATAAAAGTATGCATGCCCCTCACATCTTTAGGGGCATTGTGACCTCTCAATTTAATAGAGTGAGTAAATTAAATACTGAAAATTCTCAGTTTAATATACAACTTAACGACATGTATAAAGATTTTGTATCTAGTGGATATGATAGTAAACTGTTAACTGAGGCTAAAAACAAGGCTATAGTGGATAGAGGTACTACACTTAAACCAATTTATCTAGAAGGAAATAATAGAACTGAAAATATGTGACACAATGCCAAAATTAGATTTGTTACATCTTTTAATGTTAGAACTCATTTAATTAAACAAGTCATACAGAAAAATTAGTTGATCCTGATGGCTTGTATGGATGTTAAGAAAATTTTAGGTGATAGACCATATTTTTCTTATAGAAATATGAAGACCTTAAAACAAAAATTATGCTATAAGGATTTGAATTTTCATTCTCCTTCTGTAGTTGCCAACCCTGAGACTTTTAAATGCTTGAACTGTTCTTGTTGCCCTGATATTTTAGGTGAATCCAGCCACCAATTCGGGCATCCTACAACCAATAAATTATATTCCTTCAACCTAAAAGCCTTTTGCACCACAGTCTCTGTTGTCTATATGGCTAATTGTTTAAAATGCCCATCATTCTACATAGGAAAAACTACAAGAAAGCTGAAAGATAGAATAGTGGAGCATAAGTCAGAGATTAGGAGATCAGTGGTTACCAATGCATTATATAAACACATAGCCGAACATGGCGTAAACCATAGGTTCTCTTTTAGAGTTATTGACACTGTCAAACAAACACCCCGTGGTGGTGATATCAATAACTTGCTTGAATTAAAGGAATATGAATGGATGATAAGGCTAGCAGCCGATCACCCCCCAGGGCTTAATGATGTTATTACTTTAAAACCCGTTCTTAAACGTTTACAACATACCAAACTTAGATGAAATTGTTTCTTCACAGTTATTTTTAATCTTTTTAATTTTTTATATATATTTCTATAGAGTGTATTATATTTCATTTTGTTTGTGTGTCATATGATCAATGGGCTGCTGGTCATGTGACAGGGACCTTGTATAAATTCAGAATGATTTTGTAATTTGTAATGCACTGAGGAAGGGTTTTTTTGCCTGAAAGCTTTGCTATTGTTATTTGTTTTATAAAGTGGTTTTCTACATTTAAATATGAGGCATGTAACCAGTGTCGACACATTGCTCCACGATCAAAATTCATTATTAGGGGAGGAGACTATTTCCTGAAGAACAAGTTTAATTGTAACTCCAAAGCCTTAGTCTATGTAGCATTATGTCAGTGCTGCCCTAGTTTTTATGTAGGCAAGACTGATCGTAAGTTTAAGGAGAGGATTTATGAACATGTTTATTACATTAACAAAAGGAAAATGGAGAGCCCACTAGATAGACACTGCATTGAAAACCCTAACCACAGTTTCAAATTTAAGGCCATCACTACACTTATGTTGGAGAAATTGGAACTTTTGTGGCAGCTTAGACTTAATGCATGCTTTCCACCGGGCTTGAATGAAATGACTTCTATTCTATGTGTGCTAAAATTAAAGAGCGTTAAGAGATGGTAGCTGTACATACATTATTTTTGTTGGATGGTTAAATAATAGATGCTCATAAGCCCTAGGGAGGTTACAATTGCTAAGTTACACCTACCTTTTATAGGTTAAAAGAAACATTACACAACACAGTTTTTTATGAAAAGATTACTACTTCCATGGGTCCCTGAAAATTAGTTAAAAGTAAAATGAACTAACTACGATTTTAATTAATACTATTTAATTTACTACATGTTCCGTTACAAGACAACAGAACTTTGTTTTTTTTTATAAAACTAAGGCACTCATTTTACCTAATGACTTAACAAAAACAAACTGACTTTAGTATTTTAGGATTATACCTTTAAATTATGTGACTGTGCTTAATTGGCTTAATTGTATTAACAAGTATGAGTCACTAGGATAGTACTTAAACTTGTTTTTTCTTTCTGAGCACTATTGTCTGAAGAGGTTAGGAGAAGTGTTTCCTACCGAAAAGTGCTTTACACTTTGTGACTTGGATTCTGTGCAGCCAGATCGTTTTTTAATTTTTATTGCTTGGCAGTTACCGGAGTGTGCACCGGACTACTGATTGCTATAAGCTTGCTTTACTCAGCTATTAAACCTTGTTGGACTTTGCAGTGTATGCTTGTCTTGTCTTGTGCCTATTAGTTTTTGGACGTTTTTAAAAAACTCAGGGTTCACTAGGTCTGTGTAGGTCTGCAGATGTCTCCTTACTTTTAATTGATAGTTTTGCTCATACCACATTTATGAGACATGCTTGTCAAATACAAACTTAACCTGTGGCCAAAATGTTAAAAAACAAATGAAGAGGTAAAATAACATGAATGCAATGGAGAAACTATGTGTAGTTTATTAATGAATTTGTTTATTTATTTATTTTTCTGTACTTCTTTGGAGGAAAGTCATTTTCTTTTTCTTGCAGATTATTACTTGGGGTAGCCCATTGCTATATCTAGTCTTAGCCATAAATTAATGCAAATTTGATCTCATGGCTGACTTCTTTTCTGTATATACAGTTGGAAGATTAAGTTACATAACCCATGATGTTTTGAATTAAGCAAAAATATACAACTGGTAGATAAATTAATGATCTAGTTAACCCCTGTAGGTACCAAGTACTGCAATGTCTGCCATAGCTAATTAACGTAGACATCAACATAATCTGTGGAAATACCTTCCTGCTACTGTTACAAATGTACATGCTTCATTTTAGTTCTTTAAAAGTGTATGTACATTTTAATAAATTGTACACCCAGATATTAAACATTTCCCACACTGGACAACTTTATTAATAATATTTGTTATGTTACATTACACTACACATACTTGATCTTAGCCAAAAGACCAAGAAGCAACTGACTATGGAAATAGTTATGACATGTGCATTTATCTTTTGAAAAATGGAATATATATATATGTGTATATATGTATATGTATATGTATATGTATATGTATATGTATATCGATATATATATATATATATATATATATATATATATATAAACACTTTATAATCTCGAAATACTGAAATGTCGAATTTCAGTATCTCGACTCTAAAGATGAAGTTTGGAAATAGCAAAAGTGCATAATTGTAAATTTGAATATCTCAAATTCACAGTTATAGCTTTACGCTACGTAATGTCCGGGATTGTATGTGGATGGTGTGCGGTGCCATGTGTGGATTTAGGTGTTAGGTAAGTGAGCGTTTTGTAAGGGTTTTGGGTGGGAGTTTGAGTGTATGTGAGTGTGCCAATATGTCTGATGTGTGTGTGTGTGAAGGACTGTAGAATGTGTGTGTGTGTGTTTGCTTTTATTTACTGTTTGTGCGATCTTGAAGTTAGTATATATAAGTAGAGGGGTGGGGGGGGTGCAGGGGGTGAAGCCCCCCTGCTTATTTGTGTTGTAGGTTTGTGGATGTGTGTTGTTTTGTTTGTTTATGTTGTGATGTGGTATAAGTGTGGTCTGGTGTGTGCTGTGTATTAGTTGTTTTGGGCTTCTTGGTTTTGGTGTTGTGTGGATTTGATTTCATGGCCTCGAAAAACTGAAATTCGAGATTTCAGTATTTCGAGATTATGAAGTGAATCCATATATCTATATCTATATATATATATATATATATATATATATATATATATATATATATATATATTTATATATGGGTCCCCTTCACATGGTCGACATTTCAGAAACTGAAGACCATATAGCCGAGAGCATATGATCGACTTTTGAAATGTTGATCATGTGGAATGGGCATCTCCATACAGTGTGGAATGGAATGATTTCCATCTCTCGGAGTTGGTATATTTAAGTTCCGGGGGGTGCAAGGGGGCTTTCCCCCCTGCTGGCAATGTGAATGTAAGTGATTGTTGTGTTTTTAATTCTTTTTTACATGATCGACATTTCAAAAGTCGATTATATGGTCTCAGCCATATGGTCTTTGACTTTATGAAATGTCGGCCATGTAAAGCAGACCTTCTTCTTCTTCTTTTGGCTTTTTCCCAGTTAGGGGTCACCACAGCAGATCACCTGTCCACTCATGATTAGCAGTGGAGTTTTACGGTGCTGAGGTGCCAACCCGGCACCCAACCTTCCACAGAAGGCATACATTCACACCTAGGGCCAATTTGAAGTGCCCAATCCACCTACAGCATGTCTTTGGGATGTGGGAGGAAACTGAAGCACCCGGAGGAAACCCACATGACCACAGGGAGGACATGCAGACTCTGCACAGAAGACACCCCAGCCGAGAATCAAGCCGAAGAACCTCTTGCTGTGAGGCGGCAATGCTAGCGCTGCACCACCGTGGCTACCCCCATATAAATATATTTCTGCAGCAGTGAGTGTATATTTGTGGCTTTCATAACAATACTATTGCTTTCTATTTATTACTATGCCAGAGTAATTTTTTGTAGCGTAAGTATGGGTGTCAGTTAATTTTAGTGATCTGTGGAGTCTGCCCATAACCAATACATAATTAATGAGATAATTAATGAGATAAGAAATGTTATATTTCATTTGAAAAGAATGCAGTAACTGCAGTCTGCTGTATGACGTGCAGGGTTGCACAAGTATATGCATATAATCACACACACATACACACACACACACACACACACACACACACACACACACACACACACACACACACACACACACACACACACACACACACACACACAAAACACATACAACACACAATCATTTGCTGACATCTGTAATACAGGCTTTTCGTTCTTCCTTATATCCCATTTTGTTTAACTGTGTAATTACCGAGAAACAATTTACTGAAATCACTGACACCATCAGCAAATCCCTTACTTTCTTTGTCCAGCACTTCAGGTTCATAATCATCTTTCATGCCATGTTCTTACATATGATAAAATAAGATCTGAACATAAGATATAAAATTAAGCAAATACTAATGCACTTCACTCCATGTGTGTACATCAATCTTTACTTTATAACAAAAATGAGAAAAACAGTAGTACGAAGCACGGCTCCAAACAGCATATATCATAAGAACGTGTATTAGCAGGTTAGTGCTTTTACCACATCTGTGGCTTCTTCAGACCATCAACATAAATAAATATAAAAGCAAACAGTTTTTATACTCACAAAAAAGTCCCTTAATTTCAAATCTTCATTCACTAAACAATCCTCTTGGACTTCCGCCCTCACATAAAGTAAGTGACATCAGTAGTCCTATCTTACTTACAGTTTTAAAGACATAGGCATTCTAATTTACACATCAATTAAAACTCATATAAAACATAAAACATCATTCAAATGTGCACTCAGTTTAAACAAAAATACTTCTGTAGTTGTGCACACTAATGTTTCTGCAATGAAATGATGTAAACAGCTTAGCCTTTAAAAACATATACACCGCTAAGCTTATTAGCGAACTAAATTCTAAAACATATTGTGAACTATATAACCTCATTGGAGCATGATTACCTCCCTACTATGAACAAATAATGGCCCTATTCTATTCTTTTATAATTCGCCACAGCATTCGTTAATATAATAAACAAATGAATGCACTAAGGACATTATAAACATTACAGAAGCAATTTCTGCTTCACTACTAGTAAGCATGTATTAGCTGCTCGTTTTTCCAGGCATTTGTATGCAGAGCAAATACATTCAGCAGTCCAATCTATTAAGCTTAAAAGCAACATCACATAAGTTAAAAGGCCTCTTGTGTAGTAAAGCTACCCATTATGATAGCTAAAAATGCATCTGCTTATAATCAAATACTAGCTCCTCTTTATCCCAAACGGTTACATATAAGGACAGTTAATAGCTGCTAGTTTATCCATGCATTTGTATACAAAACAAATACATTAAGCAGTCCAGACTATTAGGCTTTAAAACATCTTCATGTAGGTTGTGCAGCCTTTTATGTAATGGAACTACCCATTATAATAGCTGGAAAGTGCATCTGCTTAAAGCTAGGATAAAGGATAAGTCGCCAAAACTACACAGGGTGACAAAACCCACTGCAGGAAATGGGCTGAGCGACTTGTGCGTCCGTAAGACCCACACATGCCAGTCAGGAAGGTTCACATACCCAACAACAGTCTCAGCCAGCAGGACAGCTGTAGACAAATACAAACAAATGCTGTACTATGACCTCTGAATGAGCCCTATGGGTAACCACTCTCCCAGGCCTACACAGATAGACTACAGCAGGCTAGGCAGTTGTTTGTAAGTCTTGAAGGCTAGGAAGTCAGAAACTAATATGTAGGTAATTAAAGCCAAGATCTGAAGTACACTGGTATGCCTCTAGCCAGCACAATAGGTAAGACTACAGACTGAAATGGAGTACCTGACATACCAGTATTGTCCTAGCAAATGTGTAGAAGTGTCAGGTGTGCCCCACATCTTACATATACTTATAGCAACAGTCAGGTGTGCCCCTCCAATCCTGTGTACAAATGCAGAAACAGTCAGGTCCCCCCCCCAACTATGCAGAAATGTAGCAGCAGTCAATGCCAAATGATCGATGGATACCCTGCAGACACAGCATGCTACCTGTCGGTGTACAACACAAAAGTCAGCACTGCAGTATAAACTACCTGGACTTGATCCACACATGCAATACAGATGGCCATACTGGGCATGCTCAAAGACTTAGAGAAATGAAGGCAATGTCAGTCAACAACATAATGAAATGTCATACTGGGCATGCTCACGCACTTATGAAGGCCATGTCTGCAAACACCAGTGGACCAGACATATCTGGCAGTCGCAGTTCTTAGTGCAGACACATGTCAGTATGCACCACTCCTGCCTTTCACACACAGTGGATAGGAATACAGACACATATGTAAGGACAAAACACTATAATAGGCAAAAGGTAGACGGACATAGATGTGTGGAAGAGGGTGACTGTGACAAGGAGCCATCTGGGCCTGTTCCACCCAGCCCACAGCCAAAGGGCCCCAAACACATGAGGTGCAGATGTCACTCATTGCAGATACTAGCCACCAGTTTCTGTCAGCATGACAGACTCTGTGGTGCACGTGCCAGCTGTGCAACATGACTCTAAAAGGAAGTAGTCATCTAGTAGCTGTATACATGTACCTGTGACATATGATCCCGTGTGTGCCCGCATGTGGCATATCAACCCCTACATGAATGGGTTATGGCCCATGCACACACCACCCTCCCAATAGCAGTATTATGACAAGCCTGCTGAGGTCATCCAATGTGAAATACACCTTTAGGAGAGCTGTAGCTTTGTAATCTCCATGGCCCATCCCATAACTGTGTACTGCTGTAGTGATAAACTACTTAGGTAGTAGTTCTAACCCCAGACTTGGCAATTGTGTGAGTTTGTGTGCGTGTCTGTCTGACTGTGTAGAGTGAAATGCTTTTTAGGCTACTCACACTCAGTACAGTTCATATACTCAGCTTTTGCAAGGCTGCTGATGTCACTCACCTAGAAATACACCTCTGGGAAAACTATAGCCCAGTAATTGCCGTAGCTCATCCTTATAACTGCGTATTGCTGTAGTGTGATAAAGTAGTTAGGTAGGTGTTCTAACCCCAGACTTGGCAACTGTGTGTGTGTGTGTGTGTGTGTGTGTGTGTGTGTGTGTGTGTGTCTGACTGAATAGAAAACAATGCTTTTTAGGCTACTCACATGCCCTACAAATCATATATTCAACTTTTGCAAGGCTGCTCATATCACTCACCTAGAAATACACTTCTGGGAAAATCATCACCCAGTAATCTCTGTAGTGCGTCCTGTAACTGCATACTGCTGCAGTGTGATGAAGTAGTTAAGTAGGTGTTCTAACCACAAACTTGCTAACTGTGTTTGTGTGTGTGTCTAAGTGAGCAGAGAGCAATGCTTTTTAGGCTACCCACACTCCATACAATACATATACTCAAGTGTGGCAAGGCTGCTGATGTCACTCACCTAGAAATACACCTCTGGGAAAATCATAATCCAGTAATCTCTGTAGGGTGTCCTGTAACTGCGTACTGCTGAAGTGTGATAAAATAATTAGGTAGGTGTTCTAACCCCAGACCTGGTAACTGTGTTTGTGTGTGAATGTGTGTGTTTGACTGAGTAGAGAAAAATGCTTTTTAGGCTACCCACACTCCGTACAATACATATACTCAACTGTGGCAAGGCTGCTGATGTCACTCACCTAGAAATAAACCTCTGGGAAAATCATAGCCAAGTAATCTCTGTCACATGTCCTGTAACTGCGCAATGCTGCAGTGTGGCAAAGTAATTAGGTAAGTGTTCTAACCCCCAACTTGGAAACTGCGTGTGTGTGTGAATCTGTGTATGTCTGACTGAGTAGAGAGCAATTCTTTATAGGCTACTCACACTCCATACAATTCATATACTCAACTTTGGCAAGGCTGCTGATGTCACTCACCTATATATACACCTCTAGGAAGGGTGTAGTCCAGTAATCTCTGTAGCATATCCTGTAACTGTGTACTGCTGTAGTGTGATAATGTAGTTAGGTAGATGTTCCAACCTCTGACTTGGCAACTGTGTGTGTGAATCTGTGTGTCTCCATCTGTCTTTGACTGAGTAGAAGACAATTCTTTTTAGGGTACTCACACTCCTTAGAATTCATATACTCAACTTTGGCAAGGCTGCTGATGTCACCCACCTAGAAATACACCTCTGGGAAGGCTGTAGCTCATCCTGTAACTGCATACTGCTGTAGTGTGATTTAGAGCTGTGGTAGGGTTCCATCTCCACCCATGGCAATTATGGATGTTTTGTGTGTGTTCAAATGTCTGTGTATGGAGCAATGCATTATAGGCTACTCACTTGCAGTATATTTCAAATGCCCTACTTTGGCAATCCTGGTGATGTCATTCATTGTGAAATATAACTTTGTGGAAAAAGTTCTGTAGTAATTCCTGTGGTGTGACTTTTAACTGCTCCATGCTGTAGTGTGATATAGGCCTTGGTCAGGGGTTCACTACCCACACATGCCAGTTGTGGATGTTTTGTGTGTGTCTCACTGTCTGTGTAGGGAGCTATGCATTTTAGGCTAGTCACTTGCAGTACAGTTGAACTGCCCTTCTTTGATAATCCTGCTGATGTAATTCAATGTGAAATACACCTTTAGGGAAAAAGTACTTCATTAATGTCCATGGCACGTACTATAACTGTGTAATGTTATAGTGTAAAAAACTAGTTAGGTAGGGGTTCAACTATCAGACATGACTAGGTGTGTGTTTGTAACTCCTATCCTGTGTAGAGGTGAGTGTGCAGGCAATGTGGAGAGGGTTTTGCTTATTTCTTTTATGGTGGCCCTACAATGTCAACCATACAGGGATAACAGATCTAAATTATCTGAGAGGCTGGGGTGCAAGGCCATACCCATACATGTGACATCAAGCCAGCCAATCACAGTTAGCAACCCCACTATTACCCAGAGCACACACTCAACCCATGTGTGATATGCATACACACCTGGGCAACAGCCAATATGTGGGTAGTACACTGCATATTGGCCACTGATAGTAACCATGCAGTGATAGCAGTGGGCTACAGAGGGCATGTCACCCTGCCCATCTGTCCAATATGCACATACATGCAGACAGTGTACCTCCACCATGTTCCCCAATGGACACCTGCACCACCTATGGTGCCTTCACATGTGACTCACAAAGGACATACCATGCCTGACAACATGCCCTGTATGGAGAGATGACACTGACATCAGGGAATGCTGTTAGCATGCTATCAATGTAGGTGCAGGGTAAACCTGCTGCCCATTACTAGTTCCTGCCACAGGTGGGCAAAACTGGCACATCTGATGATAATCTGTGTTCACAACATGGGCCAGACACCCCAGGTACAGTAGCACATGTTACTGTACATGCATGTGGGAGGTGTGCACATCCCAGACACCATCCATGTCATGGACTAAAGAACACATACATGGCAAGTGATGCACAGCATTTACCACATACAATAGTCACCCAGGTTACTAGATGGGGGATGCAATGCCCACCTGTGTGGGCAAATACAGAAACTACAGGTCTGAGCCACAATGCTGACCATTGTCATGTGGCCTGATGCCAAGGTATACCCATCACCTACCCTTGTACAGCCTGCTGGCACAGTTGACCACCACACACCCGTGCAGACATGCACCCATGCATGTCTAAATTGGCACCCTGTGTGTTCGTGTGTGTGTTGTATGGTGCGTATATGCCCACATCCACACTCACTACAGCCCCCCAGGGTATACTGAAGCATGATGTCTGATGTCTGACAAATCATCATACTCTTTGCCCATACGACCTCCGTATGACCCGTGTGGTGCATGTGATATCTGCACATTGATGTGTTGTGGCAATCTTACTAGTGATGAGTTGCATTCCTGGCCCTGCCAAGTGTGTCAAAGTGTGTGCATCCCTGTGTGAGTGTGCCCGTGTTGACACTGGCACCTGTTCATGCAGACAGGCAAGTGTACGTCACCTACCATATATCTACCATATCCCTGTTGCAGATATCACTCACCATCACATATATGTTCTGAGTGCTCCACAGCAGGTAACCCATGTGGCACATCCAATAGCCATGTGAAACTGTGATAGCACTACATAGTTCTTGGGGGTTTTATACCCTGTGCTGGTAGGTGTGTGACACAAACATGCTTCAGTTTTACTCTCCCAAACCTCCCTGACATGTATTTGCCTCTGTCTGCCTCTCCCACCGCGTCTCTGGTGGATGTGGAGGCCCACACCTGCTTTGTTTAGGCAGGAGCATGTGTAATTTAAGTGATGCTCATGATCAGCTGATGGCCTCTGCACAAATTGCAGCCCTTTCCTAGCTGATTGAATGTGGAACAGCTGTGGTAACAATCCCATAGCCAAATGCATGGAAACACACTCCAATACCTAGGAACATCATGTTGGTGTTGTCCCTTTTCAGTCACTGTGAGCAGGAACTAGATCTGCTGTTTGGCAAACAGCATCTCAGATGGATTGAGAATTTACCTCTAACAACATACACTGTGGAAAGAGGGCAACAAACAGAAGGGGGATGTGCCTGACCTGACTACAGACTGTAAGTGCTGCTATACTGCATTTTGAGTAATGTTGGTTTAACAGTGTTTGCCTTTATATGCCTGTCATACATGTTGCAATACCTGCCATGTCAGTTCCATGTATATGAGGAATCCCCATCTGCAGGGTTATCTGCAGACTGGGCGGTGTTGTGCCTCTGGTTTCATGTGTTAGCCACAGTGCATCTATCTGTGGACTGCAGAAGGTAGTGTGAGGATTGCAGTCTGTAGATGGTGAAGGTCATGACAATTACTGACTTTATATACCTCATAGTACATATGCTGCAACAAACCCCGTTACATTGGTAAATATATGAGGTTATCACAGCAACATGTCTATGCTGCCCTATGTATGTGCTGTCAGTCCCACCTCTGTCAACCTTTGTACATATGTCGTGCATGAAGTAATGCATATGTGCTGTACACCATAAATAATGTCATCATATCTGATAACAAGCCAGTGATATATCAGATTGCTACATGTAACATACAGTAGGAGGTTATATATTATGACATAACCTGGACGTTCTGTGGATGTTTGTACAGTACTGAGGTCTGTGTAGTGATGGTGAATGTTGGCAGTGTGTGTATTGTTAATATGTACATTAGCCTGTGTACAGAATGTGGTAGATGTCATTGTTTTAGCTCCCCTTCTGTCGGATGTTACATGCTGCCTGACTGTATGGTACCATTTTTCCTTACATGTTTGTAGGGCCATGCACACACACATGTCCCATACCACAGACAGCCATCAGACCAAACTGTGTAGCAGTCCAGTATATGTAGGATCATTCTGTGAGTGGCACATATGAGGATGGTGTAGACCAGATAGTCCATATACTGTAATAATATGCTAGCTTACCATATGTGCCTGTGTTCACATTGGTTGTGGTTATGCACTTTCACACAGGTGTATCTTACCCTGTGCTGTGACATGGCTGTTGAGCCTGCTATATATGCAGGTACATGTGCATTCCCTCATTGTTACATGCCTAGCAGCTTAGTGTACTTACCCAGTGAGATGTCATGTGCAGATACTTGCCAGATGTACTGCTGCCGGGCCTCCCTTACATGTCATGTATGTCAGACAGAGCAGTGAGATGCTGTACAGATGTATGTCAATATCTAGTGGGTAGTATGTGTCCATGGCACCCCTGTACCAGCAGTCATTATGTGTCAGGCCAGACAGGAGTGTGTGAATCCAAAACCTATGGTGACAAATGTATACCAGTCGTTATGTGTTATACCCATCTACATGGCTGTCTACATCCATATTGTCATAACTGGTAGATATGCTGTGATTATGTGAAAACCTCTGGACTGTACAGGTTGTGTCCGAAGTTCCACATATATTGGCCAATATCTCTGATGCACTCCACAAGGATATTACATGCTAGCAGCGGTACTTCACAATGATTTTCTTAGGATGTCTGTCAGTAGCCAGCGGCACACGTGTTATAAGCAGATGTCACCTTCCACACACGCCATGTCTGTGAAGACAATCCCAACGGCATAAGCAATAGTCAAGTAATATACCTGCTATACATACCTGACCTCCCCTTGCACTACGACTTTGGGCTGGGGTAGGGCTACACTCCAAGTCCAGGACATATGGTGGAAATATATGTACATATACTTATCCAGATAGCAATATATATATATATATATATATATATATATATATATATATATATATATATATATACACACACACACACGCACACACACACACACACACACACACACATATATATATGTATATATAAGTATGTATATATAAACTTACACGTGTACTACTTTCAATTACCACTTTCATGGCAATGACCCACTATAAACCCCCTACAGCATATGGGTGTGGTCCCTTCACATTTTCTGTGTGATGGACATCCTTTCTGTGTGTGGGCATCAGTGTTACAGACAGCAGGTAGCAATACCTCTTACAGGAGAACCTGCATACTCAGACCGGCCACATATTTGTAAGAGGATCAGGAACTACAGACAGACTGTGAGTAGAGTCGTGTTATGCTTTGCATAGTACTGGTGTTACAGGGTGTGATTGTGTACATACTAGTGTACCTTAGAATGCAGTCTGTCTGCATAGCTTATGACTGTGGGCCTATCCTCTTGCTGGACAGAGGTATGCCTATCCTGTGCTGTCTGTCCACCATACAGGTCCTGTGTCAGATATTACACTGGCCGTGTGAGTGTTGTGTGCTATCAGTACATGGCTACATCCATTTCTTGGTCTAACCTCAATTCCCTGACTAAAGGTATGTTGCAGACTAAAACCAGCACCTTGCTTAGTGTATGGCAACAGTGTTCCAAATATGTGCCTGTGTTCCAGCCTCTGCCCTCGATCTACATACCAAGCTTTGCACATATCTCATGCTGTTGGGGTTGTTCTTTAGTGGGCTGTGAGGATATCACACTGCCATTAGTCCACTGCTGTTGTATCCCCCCCACACATTACAGTTGGGCTGGGGCCATATATGTGTGGGTGTCACCTACACAATACATGCATGCCCTTATGCACTCGAGAGGCCAGTGTATGTAACCATTGTATATGGGCCTGTATTATTGAGTGTAGGTGGGGAGCACCATAAATGACCTAGGCTGTTACAAAATGTGGGGGTATCAGGGGTGAGCTGCCACAAGGTATCTGGATATACAGTACCATATACTTCACCTATATTGACATTACTTACATGAATTACTACTGCCTCTTGCCATACAGACTATTCTGTTTGTCGGTGTGCTCATGATGGTGTCAGTCATGCCTTGTTATGTACCAGTTACAAATCATTTGATTACAAAAATGTCTTTACCTCCTACTGAGTTTGTACAGAGTGTAGATAGAGGCTGCTGAACTACACACCTGCAGTACATACTGTTGATTGTTTGGTATCCTCTGGCCCATCTGTCTTCACTGTTGAAGAATCTGAAAGGCTTGGCCTGGACAGCAACAGTTGTGAACCTTTCCAGTCTACTGTATTAATGTAACTGTTTCACAGTTGCAGTACTCTGTTTATATGGTTGTCAGTATTTGAACACCTATATGACATGACATATAGAACTGTTATGGTACACAATTAAAGGATTCCCATTTATGCAAATCTGTGTGTGGTGTCTTTCCTGTGACCTTTCTATGGGTATATGTTGCATGCAACGATTGACATTTGTATGGGTGGCCCATACAGTGTCCAGTTGTTCAGGTGTTAACTGTAGGCATAGTGGCTGTTCCATATTGTGTGCACCTTCTACATATGTATCTTACTGTACATATATCTGAGTGTGTATATGTAGTCACATGCATATATATATATATATATATATATATATATATATATATATATGTGTGTATATCCGTATCTGCATATCTGTGTCTGTGTATCTGTATCCTGGGGATGTTGATGGCTTCCACATATTACATGTCTTATGGACGGCAGACTGTACTTCGTAGTGTATTGCAGGGTGCACGTGTTTGGCTGTGGGGGGATGCCTACTCATACAAGAAGTATAATGTGTGGGGCCTCTCAACCCCATTAACGGTGCATGTGGACATATGTGTATTTGTTAATCTGCCATTTCTATCTATCGATGTATGGCCATATATACCTATATAGATTTATATATCTGCTAACATATATATAACTATGTCCGTATATACCTACATAGATATATATATTTGCATACACATATGTAACATGCTGTGTATATGTAGACATATAGGAGTAGACACATATATATGTCGATTTGGCATATGCATGTATATATGTGCATATATATTGATATATATGTATATAGTTTTAGAAATTAATATATATATATATATATATATATATATATATATATATAGATAGATAGATATGCTGTATCTGTTTAGATATTAATATATTTACACAAATACATCTAGATGTTGGTATACATTTTCTGTACTGTTGTATGACTGGACTGGATGATATGTTTCTGAAAATATCAACGCTCTTTCTATCTGTCATGGCTTAGTGGCAAATCACGTTGTCTATAGTGTGCAAGGTTCTTGGTTTGAGCCTTGCAAAAGCTGTTTATTTTTTTGCTGGGCAGAACATGGCCCATTGGATACACAGTGATTAAGGCACATTAAAGCAGTTGTAAGCAGGTTTGCATGGGTTTGCACGGAGCTAAGCAATGCCTACACAGGTTAAGCAATTCAGCAGCTAACTGAGTATAAGAAACTTTAACCAGACTTTAGCAGTGCTTACCTTCACACAAACGCACAGAAACTCGAGTACAACTGCTTTAAAGTGCCTTAATCACTGTGTATCCATCGGCCCTTGCTCTGCCTAACAACAAAATAAACAACTTCTGCTAGGTTTGAATCCAGAACCATGCACACCATAGCCAATGTGATTTACCTCTAGACCATTGCAGAGTCACATAACCCTGCTGTATTCACAAACATATCATCCAGCCCAGTCATTCAACAGTACAGAGAATGTATTCCAACATGTAGATATATATGTGTGTGAAAATATATTAATGTCTAAACAGATACAACATATTTATATATATATATATATATATATATATATATATATATATATATAGATATATATAGATATATACACACATATATGTAAGCAGATATATATATATATATATATATATATATATATATATATATATATATATATACGTATATATGGACATCCATCTGTAGATAAAGTGGGAACATAGCAGAAACATATATGCCAACATGCACCATTAATGGGGTTGACAGACACAAACAACATACATCTTGCATGAATAGGTATACCCCCCACAGCCAAACAAGTCTGCCCTGAAATACACTACAACTGTTGCAGATCCCATAACCAGGACCTTATATGGCAAGAGCACAAGATGGTAACAGTACTGCATCTCACCTGTATGATGTCAGGCTGGTATCAGTAACATATCATGCAATACAGTCAGGCTCATAATGACTCCTATTTTGCAGTTATCTGTTACTTTTGTTAGCCAGAGTCTCATACAGTTGGCCTGTACTTCAGAGATGTAGATGCCAAACAACAGTGGTCCCAGGACTGAACCCTGAGGTACTCCACTTGTCACTTGTCTGAAGATGGGTTTGGAGTCAGTTACACCTACAGTTTGGGCTCTGTCAGTAAGCCTTGTGGCAAACCATCAAGTGGCATAGGGATGTATATCTGGATTAGTATTTTAATCTATGTTTCCAGACTGGATGATGGTGTTGAAAGGCTTGGCAAGGTCCACATAGGCTTTGTGGACTGCCTTACCATCTTCAACAGCTATGCAGACTGAGTCAAAGCAGTCAATCAGTTTCAGGAGACAAGACTGGCCATCTATGAGCCCAATCTGTGTGGGGTCCAGTGTTTGAGGGTTGCCAATGTCTGCATTCAAAACATCCCTGATAATGCATTTCATGGCCATGCTGATCAGGCTCGTCAGACTGATGTGACAGTAATGCCAGGGATCACAGGTGGATCTCCCCTTGTGGAATTGGATAACTGCAGCTGTGCACCACTCAGTGGGCACCAGGGCTGATGTGAGGCTAAGATTACACATGACAGTTAAGTGAGTTGCCATTTCATTTTGTAGTTCATGTAGTACACAGTACAGGATATCATACAGTCCCATGGATGCTGTATTCTTAGCTGTGGATAGTGTGGCTTCTGCCTGTGTGGCCGTGATGACTTGGCAATGGAACTTTTTTTGTATTGACAAGGGCTCTTTTGGGGGTGAGAGGGGGTGAATGCGCACTAAATCAATCTGCCAGGATATTGGCACATTCCGTGAGAGCAGTCTATGTAATGCCATTCTGTTGTAGCTCAGAACAATTCTGAGCATTGCAGTTAGATTCTGGACATAACTGTAGAATGCTGTGCAGTTGTCTGTGGAATCTGTGGCGATTTCAGTTACATAACCAGCTTTGGAGGATTCCATGAGGGATCTCAACATCTTACTGGGGCTGGTAAGGGAGTTGTTTGCATCCTTGGTTTATCCTTTTTTCTTCAACAGTGTCTACCTTCTGTTGTATAGTCTGTTAATGGCAGGAGACTACTAGACTGGCTTGCTTATTTGGGAGATGAGCATCATGGTTCTATGTGGGATGTCAGGAATCATGAACAAGTAGATGTGCTCATAGAGTGCCTTAGTGCAGGATTCATCAGTTGAACTGTCAGCTCCTGTCTCCATGGTTGTCACAAACATTGTCACTTCTGCCTTGAGTAGCATAAAGTTGGCTTTGGATAGTTCTTCTAAGGAACAACTGTATATACCTTCCTTTCACATGTTCAGTTTGATTAGCCTATGGTGGGATTACTTTGGTGAAGCCACAGTCCCATGTACTGTTGTGATGGCTTAGTGGTTAGTTACTGTGACTATACTGTACAGGGTGTTGGGTTCATGACCTGCAAAGGCAGGTTATTTTCATTCTGACCAGAACAGCAGTTAATGCATACAGACTAATTAGGGAAATTTAGGTTGGTCACACACAATACAATTCAAATGCCCTACTTTGGCAATCCTGCTGATGTCATTCACTGTGAAGTACACCTTTGGGGAAAGAGTACTCCAACATTCTCTGTGGTGCATGCTATGACAGTGTGATGTTTTAGTTTGATATAAAACTCTGGTAGGAGTTCTACTCTCACACATGGGAGTTGTGGATGCTTTTGTGTCTGTTCCTATACCTGTGTAGAGAGCATTGCATGTTTGGCTAGTCACACTCACTACACTTAATTTGCCCTACTTTGGCAATCCTGCTGATGTCACTCACTGTGAAATAAACATTTGAGGAAAGAGTACCCCAGTAATCTCTGTGGTGTATTCTATAATGGCATTGTGCTGTAGTGTAATAAATAGGTAGGTAGGGGTTCTAATCCCAGATGTGACAGGTGTGTGTGTCTTAATGTGTTGATGTTTGTCATTCATGCCCTGTGTGGAGGTGGTTGTGAGTGTGTAATACCTGAACTCAATGTTGAGTGGGTTTTTAAAATTTCTCATATGGTGCCCCTAGCATTAATTAGAATATCCACTGTCTAGGGATAACAGATGTGATATCAGTACATAGTCAGTCAGGTGATCAATACCCTGGATTGGTAGGTGTGTGTGTCACACAAACATGCTTACATTTTACTCTCCCCACCCACCCTGACTTATCTTTGCCTCTGTCTGCCTCTCTCACTCCCTCTCTGGTGGATGTGGAGACTTACACCTGCTTTGCTTAGGTGGTGGCATGTGTATTGTCAGTGATGCTCATGATCAGCTATTGGCCTCTGCACAGATTATAGCCCTTCACTAGCTGATTGCATGTTGAACAGCTGTGGTAACATTCCCATAGCCAATTGCATGGAAACACACTCCAATATCTAGGAACATCATGTTGGTGTTGGGCATTTTCATTCACTTGCTACACAAAAAGGCAAACACACAAACTAAGAATCAAAAGCACCAAAGGCTTAGCAGATTACTTGAAACAAACAATTTATTGAGTTAGCGCTTTCGGAAACAAACTGTGTTTTTCCTTCTTCAGACAAGGTACTACCATTTTGCAGAGCTTATAAATAACACATACAATGCCAATTAACTGAATGTTAAAACTAATTGAATAGTTTTAAAGTGACAGATACAATTCAGTAGATTTTACCAAGCCAAAGGAATACACCTTAGGCAAATATACTTAAGTCACAGAATCCTAACTAACAATTCAACCAACATGTTAGAAAAAATGTAAGAAAAAATGATGCTGTGTATGAATGTTAAAAAAACACTTAATAAAATTGTTGTTAAACAAATCCAATAAAAAATACTTATTAGACCATTAAAAACAAATCTTCCATGGCACTAATACTTTAACTAAACTGAAGGCTCACATGTAAAGTCAGTAAAACTATTATCTGTTTAAAGCCAACTTCTTTAGAAAACATTTTATAGAGACCATTTCATTTAAACCTGGGGGTAAGTACGCAGCAGTAGAAATTTGCCATTTGAGTTCATCAATTTCCAGATTAATCTGCCAAGGCCCTCCTCTAATGTCAGTATTAATTTGTTTTAACACAGAGAACTTAAAAGCGTGGTCTGGAAAATCTGCGATGTGCCTAGCCAAAGCATTGTTTGTATCCCTTTTGTTAACAGCATAAATGTGCTCATAAATGCGTGTCCTGAGCTTTCTTTCGGTCTTCCCGATATAGAAAGCTTGACAGGCCTGGCACTTGGCACAATAAACCACTCCCTTAGATTCACATGAAAATCTACCATTGGGTTTATATACCCTCTCCCTTATTTCAAAATGGTGATTCATGTTCAGGTACCTACACTGTTGACACCTCCCGCATTTAACCATGCCTTTACTAGTATTGGGGTGTGGGTTACTGGAATATTGCAGCAACTGTTTCAAGTTCTGCCCCCTTCTAAAGGTAATCTTGGGTTTATTACCAAAAAGTTTAAATAGGGAGGGGTCCTCCATAATGAGGGCCCAGTTCTTATAAAGAGTTTGTCTAATAAAAGAGTGGTTAAGGTTGTAAGTAACAACAAAACTTATGTGGTGGCAGTCTTTGGTGTTGCATAAAGAAACAACCCTCTGGTGAATGGGAAAGAAGTCCTCAGCCAAAGCTTGAGTTGTACCTAAAAGGGGTGTAAAATAGCCAATCTGCCTTTTAGTAATGACCTCGGTGGAGATACCAGAAACTAGGCTCAGAGGGTATCCTCTCTTAAGAAACATACGTTCAAGCTTAGAACATTCATCCGTGAAATCTCCCTCATCGGAGATCATTCGGGCTGCCCTGACTAACTGCCCCTTAACCACTGCTCTCTTTTGGTGGTAGGGGTGGCAGCTAGAAAAATGAAGGAAACAGTTGGAATAAGTGGGCTTCCTATAGATGGTACTTTTAAATCTTTTTCTACCCACATCCTTATGCAAACTAATGTCAAGAAAATTAATACATTCATTTTGTAGGTTGAATGTAAACTCCAAAAAAATTAGTTGAAGCTGAAATCAATTCAATAAATTCTTGAACACCTTCAGTCGGCCCTTTCCACAAAATGAACATATCATCTTGGTACCTTGTGTACCATGCTATGTTTTCTTGAAACAGCCATTTTAAAGAGGAAGGTGGTCTCCCAATGAGCCATTATGCAGTTGGCAAAACTGCCACCACAGGGGGATCCCATCGCCACCCCTGATTTTTGCAAGAAGATCTCTCCCTCAAGCCACATAAAGTTGTTACTCAACACTAAATCTAACAAGGAGGTAACGACATAAATGGTATTATTGTCGCATTTCCTTGCAGACATAAAATCCCTAATCCACTCGATCCCCAAATCCTGGGGAATCACTGTGTAGAGTTCCTTTACGTCTACTGTCAACATTTTGTAATCTTCCTTGAAAGGGATGGTCGCAAGATGGGTTAAAAAACTCCAAGAGTCCTTGCATATTTGTAGCTCGCTCTCAACTAGGGGCCTTAGGATGCTATCCACATACTTGGCACAACCATAAGAAATAGACCCACGTCCGTCAACAATGGGTCGGGTCTAAAAGGGGGGTCAATAATCCGCTTATGGATTTTAGGAATGCCAAATAGGGATGCCATTCTGGGGGCTGGCATAGTCAGAAAATCAAACAACTCTAAGTCAATAGCCTTTTCAATAAAAAGCTCATCTAAAGCAGCCCTAAACTTAGCGTAAGCCACATTAACCTCATTAAGACAAACTTGTTGGTAAGGCAAATTCTTAAGATATTCGGTCATACATGCCATATATGTACTGTGATTCATACAAACTAGGCCCCCTCCCTTATCCAGTTTCATAATCCTGATTTTGCAATCGATCAGCAATTTAATAAAATCGCGCTCATTTTGAGTGATGTTATAACAATGTTTCGTGGTTCTTAAACCTGAATCAGTACAAGCCCTAAAATCCAACTCACACATTTTCTCAAAAGCCAAAATATTAGGGTGCAGAGGTGGGTTAAAGGTACTTGAAACACGCAAAAAGTTGGCAAGGGAGGGGGATGGACCCAAAACAGCATTGAGGTTAATTTTGCGTACAAAAAGTTTCAAATCCACAATGGAATCTACTAAGTTCATCCCTGAATCTGGGACGAAAGATAAACCCAAGGCAAAAAAGTCAATGATATCCTGTGGGAAAGTCATGTCAGAAAAATTATAAATAAAAAAGTCACCAGCAGAGTTAGGCAGCACTTGGGGTTCTAAACCCCCCTCTACTACTACCTTCTGCACTGGTTCCTTCGTTTGCGTGTGCGTCCTTGTTGATTGGACACTCTCGGGTTGTTCTGCCCATTGCTCTGATGTAGTTGCATGGACATCGAGGGCTGGTTAGACTGAGCACAATTGTCTGTGTTTCTATTTTGGTTCCTGTTAACAGCAGCTCAAGTGTTAGCAGCAGGGAAGGTATTAGAATTATTTGCATTGTTCCTGATTCTTTCACTTCGTCTGGGCACATTTTCCTCATTGAAACTGTCCAGCTCTTGATCCCCATTCTCACCTGGTGTGTCCTGATCCACATTATGTGCACTCAGAAAATTGTTAACCAAAACAGGTGGGGGTGGGGGATAGGCAGTCCCAGAAGAATACTGCTGAGTGTCTCTTAAAATTTCATTTTTCTTAACAGAAGCCAGCTTGATAATAGTGGCCTCAATACTGTTGAAAATCCTAATATATTCATACTTGTAGCGAGGAAAGTCAACATTGGATGTGATGTCAAACTCCATCTGTTCTAATTCAGCTTTAAAAATAGCCACCTGAACTTGGTACTGCTTAACCATTAATTTAATAAAATCAGAACCTTGTTTGTTAAACAGCTCAATAAGTTCCAAGTGGAATTCAGACTGGTTTACCAGCCCAACAGGATAACACCATTGTCTAAGCCCCTTCGGAATAATTTCTTTCTTAAGGCATTCTTCTAAATAGGAAAAGCGCTAACTCAATAAATTGTTTGTTTCAAGTAATCTGCTAAGCCTTTGGTGCTTTTGATTCTTCTTTTCATTCACTTGAGCAGGAACTAGATCTGTTTGGCAAACAGCATCACAGATGGATTGGGGACTTACCTCTGACAACATACACTGTGGAAACAGGCCAAACCACAAGAGGGGGATGTGCCCATCCTGACTACAGATTGTAAGTGCTGCTATACTGCAGTTGGGGTAATACTGGTTTAACAGGGTGAGTGTGGTTATGGCTGTCCTATATGTTTTAATACTTGTCATGTCAGTGCTATGTTTATGAGTAATCCCCATCTGTAGGGTCATCTGCAGACTGGGCAGTGTGTGGTGCCTTGTGTTCTTTGTGTTACCCACAGAGCACCTATCTCTCAACTGCAGAAGGTTGCGTGAGGATTGCAGTCAGGAGATGGTGACAGCCAGGAGAGTTACTGACGTCATATCCCTCATAGGACATATGTTGCATCAAACCCTGTTACGACAGGAAATGTATGAGATTATCACAGTGATATGTCAATATTGGCCCTGTATTTGTGCCTCCATCCACAACTCTGTCAACCTCTGTACATATGTCATGCAGTAGGGGCTGCATATGTTCTGTACACCATATTCATTGACAGCATATCTGATAACAAGACAGTGAGATATCAGACTGCCACACATGTTATGTATAGTAGGGGTTATATTTGAGGACATAGCCTGGGTATTCTATGGTTGTGTGCACAGTACTGAGGTATGTGTAAGTCTGGTAATTGTCAACAGTGTGTGTATAGTGCATATGTACCTTGGCCTGTGTAGAGACTGTGGTAGATGTCATTGTTCTTGGTCCTGTTCTATCTGATGTTACATGCTGCTCCACTGTATGTCACCCTATCAGCTTACATGTTTGTAGGGGCAAACACACACATGTCGCAAACCACAGACAGCCATCAGACCACATTGTGTAGTGGCCCAGTATATGTAGGGTTGTTGTGTGAGTGGTGCATATGAGGATGGTGTACATCAGATAGTCCATATACTGTAATAGTACGCTAGCTTACCATATATGGCTGTGTTCACATTCATTGTGGTTATGCTCTTTCACACAGGTGTCTGTTACTCTGTGATGTGATATGCCTGTAGACCCTGCTATCTATGCAGGTACATGTGTATTCCCACATAGGAGATGTAGCTCAGTGTTGAGTCAGTCTGCCTGTAGCCTGCACTGTGCTTTGTTGCATGCCTAGCAGCTTACTGTACTTATCCAGTAAGATGTCATGTCTAGATACTTGTCAGATGTACTGCTGCTGGGCCACCATAACAGTCATGTATGTCAGACAAAGCAGTGGGATGCTGTTCAGATGTATGTCACTAACCAGTGGATAGTATGCGGCCATGGCACCTCTGTACCAGCAGTTATTATGTGTCAGGACAGACAGGGGTATATGAATGCATAACCTATGGGGCAAATGTGTACCGGTATGTTCATGTTATACCCATCTACAGGGCTGTTAACATCCACATTGACAGGCCTGGTCCACATTTCTTGCATGAAGGGGTTCTGTGTATACACCTGGACTAACCAGAGTGTGTCAGACTGTCCACGTATGCTGGTCATATCGCAGCTGTAGTACAAAGGGGCGTTACTGTGCTAGCAGTGGTACTGTACTATGATGACCTTAGGGTGTATGTAAGTAGCCAATGGCGCACATGTTAACAGCAGATGTGGCCTCCCACACACACCATTTCTGTGAAGACAATCCCTATTACAGTAGCAATTTTCTACAAATATACCTGCACTGCATACATGACAACCCCTTGCACTGAGAGGTTGGGACTATTGGGGCTGAGGTAGGGCTCCACTCCATGTGCAGGATATATGGTGAACATATATGTTATATAAGTATACATAGATCCATATAGATATATATATATACACATATACATATCTTGCTTACTGTATGACAACAGTTTTACACATATGTGCCTGTGTTCCAGCCTCTGTCCTCCACCTACATACCAGGCCTTGCACATATGACATGCTGTCAGGGATTGTTATGTAGTGGGCTGTGTGTATGTCATGCTGTCATTCCTGCCATCACTCCACTGCTGTTGTGTCCCCCACACATACTGGGGGGTTGGGGATATATATGTGTGGGCTTCACCTACACAATACATGTGTACCCTAATGCACTCCAGAGGCTAGTCTATGTAACAGTGGTATATGGCCTAGTATTTGTGAGTATGGAGGGGTGCACCATGACTAGCCTAGGCTGTTACAACATCTGTGGGTATCTGGGGTAAGCTGCCTTAAGGTATTTGGAAGTACATTACCATACAATCCACCTTGGGTAAATGCAGGCCTACTGCCTCCTGCCAAACAGAATGTTCTGTTTTTCAGTGTGATTGTGATGGTGTCAGGTATGCCTTGTTATGTAACATATACATCCCATTGTGTCATCTGGGATCTGTACCCCCTAGGGATTGTATCCAGAGTGTAGATACAGGCTGCTGGACTATACATCTGCATTACTTACTGTTGATTGATTGTTATCCCATGGCCCAGTCTGTCTTTACTATTGTACTACTTGAAGGCTTCGGCCCGGACAGCAACATATGTAAACCTTTCCAGAATGCTGTATTAATATAACTGTCTCACAGTTGCATTAGTCTGTTTATATGTATGTCAGTGTCTAAACAGCTATATGACATGGCATATACAACTGTCATAGTACACAAATAAAGCTTTCACATTCATTTATGCACACCTGTGTGTGGTGTTATATCCTTTGATATATCTGTGGGTATATGTTGCAGGCTGTGAATGTCATTCATATGGGTGGCTCATACAGTCTCCGGTTGGTAAGGTGGTGACTGTAGGAATACTGGCTGCTCCATATTGTGTGCACATACTACATATGTATCTTGATGTACATATCTCTGTGTGTGCATGTGTAGTTACATATATATCTATATCTATATGTATGTATATCTATATATATATATATATATATATATATATATATATATATATATATATATATATATACATACATACATACACACACACACACACATATATATATATATATATATATATATATATATATATATATATATATATATGTCTGTATCTGCATATATGTGTCTGTGTATATGTATCCTAGGGATGGCCATGTCGTGTCTGGTCCTGGTTATGGGATCTACAACACTTGGTACTGTATTACAGGGGGGGACATGCTTGGCTGGGGAGTACACCTATTCATACCAGATGTATATTGTGTGGGGCCACTCAACCCTATTAATGCTCCATGAGGACATATATGTTTTTGCTATTTCCCCATTGTTATCTACAGATGTATCACACACACACACACACACACACACATATATATATATATATATATATATATATATATATATATATATATAGATATATATAGATATATATATATATATATATATATATATATATATATATATATATATATATATATATATACACATATATATATATATAACCTGCCGTATATAATTAGACATGTAGATGTGGACATATATATATATCTATAGATGTAGGCATTTGCATGTTTATATGTTTATACATATATCAATATGTTGTACCTGTTTAGATTTTAATATATTTGCTCACACACATACATCTACGTTGGAATATATTCTCTGTACTGTTAAATGACTGGGCTGAATGATATGTTTGTAATACATCAAGGATATGTATATCTGAGATGGCTTAGTGGTAAATCACTTTGGCTATGGTGTGCAGGGTCCTGTATCTGATCTTAGCAGAGGCTGTTTATATTGTTGCTAGGCAGAACAAGGTCCGTTGGATACAGTGTGATTAAGGCACTTTTGAACAGTTGCAAGCAGGTTTGTGTGGGTTTGCGTGACGGTAAGCACTGCTACGTTATGGTTACTGTTTCTTATACACAGTTAGCGCCTGAATTGCTTAACCTGTGTAGGCATTGCTTACACCTGCACAAACAGGCATAGTCCCACTTACTGCTGCTTAAAAGTGCTTACTCCCACTTACCCCCGCACTAATTTCTTTAAAAGAAAAGAAAAAGAGGTTGATAGGAAAGTGGTGAAAAAAGGGGCACAAAGAGGGAAAGACGGTATGGAATCTAGCACAGGTCTGGGCTGTAGTGAGTAGGGAGCTCCATCTGGAGTATTGAGAATGGCTACGCCAGCTTGAAGGCTGAGTGGCACAATTAGAGAGTGAGCCTGCCCCTCCTACACAGCCCTCAGCACAGCCACCTTTGGGGCCGTGAAAGTGCGGTGGTGACTGCCCATAGGTGGGGACCTCAGTGCCACTGTTTCCAGTTGGAGGCTCATGGGCTTGTGACTTTCAAACACCACTCCCCAGCCAAGGTGTTTACCCCCCACATGTGTCATATACCAGTCCTGTATGCCTCTTGTTTGTCTTGTCTGTTAACCTGTCCAACCTACCTCCCCAAATATACCTACTACCCTCCCCAACATCCCCCTCTCACCTGATAAAAAAGGGCAATCTGTTCCCACAAAATAATCTTGCTCCATACATAGCTGCCCATTTTGCACACGAGTCCACTGGACATATGTAATCTGGTCTAATTGGTATCATAATGAATTATTGTTGTCCTCACCCCTCTCTCAGGGGTTTGAGTGTCCAAATCTACCTCCAAATACAGTGTATATGCACAGCTGTTGCTGTAGAAGAAATTGACAGCTATGGACCTTCCCTACACCCTTCCTGCACATCCCTAGCTATTTTACCTACTGTCTTGCCCTCTTTGTGCCCCTTTTTCACCACTTTCCTATCAACCCCTTTTTCTTTTCTATTAAATAAATTAGCATGGGGGTGAGTGGGAGTTAGCACTTTTAAGCAGCAGTAAGCAAGTTTAAGCTTGTTTGTGTGCAGGTAAGCAATGCTTACACAGGTTAAGCAACTGAGAAGCTAAATCGGTATAAGAAAGGTGTGCATATATTTATATGTAGATATAGCTCTATATATGTATATACACACACACACACACACACACACACACACACACACACACACACACACACACACACACACATATATATATATATATATATATATATATATATATATATATATACATATGCATACAGCTAAAGATATATATGTCTACATCTATATGTCTCTCTCTATATATATATAAGCATAAATATATATCTATATATGTATATACAGACATATATCTATAGATGTAAAAGAGAACATAACAAAAACATATATGTCCACATGCACTGTTATTGGGGTGAGGGGGCCCAAACAACATATGTTTGTATGTATAGGTACCCTCCCCCATCCAAGCACGTCTGCCCTGCAATACAATGCCAAATGTTGCAAAATCCATAACCAGGACCTGACACAACATGGCACAGGATTTTAACAGTACTCCATCCCACCCCACCTGTATGATGCAGGCTGGTATCAGTAGCATATCATGCAGTATAGTCTGACTACCATAGGGAATGTACAATGTGGAAGCATTCAACATTTCTAAGATACATATACACAGACATATATATGCAGATACATGGTTTACTATTGTTTGTGCCAAAGACATTCTATCAGCTGCAATGTGCCAAAAAACAGAATGTTGAATGCACAATCAGTTTTGCACCAGATAGTTGACTCCACTTATGCGAATGCACAACTGCATTCGCATAAGTGAAAATTGACTATCTACACAGAGATCGCAGTACAGTGGGGAGTGGAAATTCATCCACATCCCCACTGTAGTGCGATCTCGGAGTTAGAATATATAAGTAGGGGGGGGTGCGCAGCTCCTATAAGGCTATCACGTGATGGTTTCAACAACATTGTCGAGTCAAATGCATCGAGCATTTGATTCGACATTGTGAAAGGTATTTTTTTTTACTTTCAGTATTATCATTCATTTATTTGAACAGAAAATGTTTTTCTGTTCGAATAAACAATAGTAAACCCAGACACACACACACACACACACACACACACACACACACACACACACACACACACACACACACACACACACACACACACACACACATATATTTATATATATATATATATATATATATATATATATATATATATATATATATATATATATATATATATATATATATATATATATATATATATATATATATTATATATATATATATATATGTAACTACACATACACACACAGAGATATGTATAGGAAGATACATATGTAGAAGTTGCACACAATACAGAACAGCCACTATGCCTACAGTTGCCATCTTACCAACTGGGCACTGTATGAGCCACCCATACAAATGACAATTGTTGCCTGCAACATACCCACAGAGAAGTCAAAGGATATAACATCACGCACAGGTTTGTATAAATGAGAAAGCTTTATTTGTGTGCTATTACAGTTGTATGTGCCATGTCATATAGCTGTTTAGACTCTGACATACATATAAACAGACTAATGCAACTGTGAGACAGTTATATTAATACAGTATTCTGGAAAGGTTTACATATGTTGCTGTCCAGGCCGAAGCCTTCAAGTAGTACAATAGTAAAGACAGACTGGGCCACAGGATAACAATCAATCAACAGTAAGTAATGCAGATGTATAGTCCAGCATCCTCTATCTACACTCTGTACACAATCCCTAGGGGGTACAGGACTCAGTTGACACAATGGGATGTATCTGTTACATATCAAGGCATAACTGACACAATCACAATCACAGTGACAAACAGAACAGTCTGTATGGCAGGAAGCAGTAGGCCTGTATTTACCCAAGGTGAATTATATGGTAATGTACATCCAGATACCTTAAGGCAGCTTACCCCTGATATCCCCAGATGTTGTAACAGCTTAGGTTAGTTATGGTGCATCCTCCTCCCATAGACTGACATACACCTTGCCATATACCACAGTTACATACACTGGCCTCTGGAGTGCATAAGAGCACTCATGCATTGTGTAGATGAAGCCCACACATATATGGACCCAACCCCACAATATGTGTGGGGTCCACAACAGCAGTGGACTGATGGCAGGAATGACAGCATGACATATTCACAGCCCACAACATAACAACCCCTGACAGCATGTCATATGGACAAAGCCTGGTATGTAGGTGAAGGACAGAGGCTGGAGCACAGGCCCATATGTGAAATACTGTTGTCATACACTAAGCAAGTCACTGGTGTTACATGATAGTCTGCAACATACCCTTGGTCAGGAATATGAAGTTAGAAACAGAAATGGATGTAGCCATGTACTGATAGCACTTAGCACACACTGCCAGTGATATATCTGACACAAAATCTGTGTGGTGGACAGATAAAACATAATAGGCAGACCTGTCACCATCAAGTAGATAGGCCCACAGTTGAGAGCTATGCAGACTGCATACTACGTTAAACTAGTATGTACACCCCAACTCTATAACACTGGTGCTATACAATGCAAACAACAACACTACTCACACTCTGTCTGTTGTTCTGGAACCCCATACAAATCTATAGCTGGCCTGAGTGTGCAAGTTCTCTTGTAAGAGGTATTACTACCTGCTGTCTGTAACACTGCTGCCCACACACAGGAAGGATGTCCACCATACAGGAAAGGTAAAGGGACCACACCCACATGATGTAGGGTTTATAGTAGTGGGTTGCCATGACAATGGTAATTGGAAGTACTAAACAGCATGCTGCATGCAGGTAGCAAATGGAGGACACTGACTGGTGCAGAGGCCATCACCTGATCATGTGCATCATCTACAAAATCCATGCTGCAATCTATTCAAAGCAGCTCAATCCATTTACTGGAGAGAGACCGAGATAGAGAGAGAGAGAGAGAGAGAGAGAGAGAGAGAGTGAAATGCAAAAATACAAACACAACAACAACAACAAAAAAATCCATCCAGCAAACTATCTGGAAGAGACATCATTCCCACAACATGTATGTGAAGTATATATGCATGTAACTGACTGTAATAACTGCTCCATAATAATGGAATAGATTATGTGGAATGATTTATATGTGCCATCAGGTGTTGTTGTTGTAATGATGTTCAGCTGAACAACTGCTAAGGACAATAGAGTCTGTCCCGGTGGGTAGTAGGCCATACCCATCAACTGTGCAGAGCAGCACTGACTGATAAGATGTAAGCCATCATAGTGTCTGTTGTGTAATGGGAAGCATGTATATTAATGTGGCCAATAGCTGGTGGTGGAAGTAATTCCATAATGATGGACACCTGGGTTCCACAGCCCACAACTTGCAGGATACTCAGGTTAACCTGTATTGTAGCATGCTGGAATGCCATAGGTGTGTAATAGGGTTACCTGCAATCTGGCCCTACATATACCCCCCTAATGTTAGGCTGTGTCCATATGTGGCACATGTCTGTGTTGTAGCAAGGCAGAACAGTGCAGCTGTGCAGGAAGGTGTTGTGAGATTCTGGACCTGATGGCTGAATGTATCCCATATATAGGTATGTATATGTGTATGTGTGTGTGTGTGTGTATATATATATATATATATATATATATATCTATATATATATATATATATATATATATATATATATATATATATATATATATATACATACATACATGTATGTTCACAAATATACAAATACCCATATGTATATATATATCAAAACACATATATACATCATATATATCTACACATATATAGATATATACCTATATGCACATGTCTACATTTATACAAACATACACACACACACACACACACACACACACACATATATGTATGTAAATGCATGTCTCCTATATTACCACCACAGTGCTGCAAGCTATGTGCAAGGGAACAGCACACATAGCAATACACACAGAGATATACAGCTGTCAGTGTGTGGGACCACATTGCCCTTGTCTGTAAAGTAGGGAATGGGAATATGGAGAATTATGGCAAGTATAGCTGTGGAAGTAGTGTGGGCTGGTAGATATAGAGGACAGCCTACAGGGGTGGTATGTGACACATGTTGTGGGTAAACACCCTGGATGGTGTGTGTGATCTGCTATGTAGAAGCCCCATGGGCCCCAATATGGACACATTGGGAAGAAGTCTCCCACCCACTGCTACTCACAAGAGCAGTCCATGTCCCAAAGGTGCCTGGCCTGTAGGCTGAGCAGGAGGAGCATGTGGACCCTGTGAAAATGTACTGTGTGCCTCATGGTGATGTAACACATCCCACATGTGTCTGTGGAGCCCAGTATGGAACAGACCCTGGACCTGACCTCAGGGGACAAGATCATGTCTGTGTGTGCCCCCAGGGGGGGGAACAACATACCCTAAGTTGGTTCCACCTGAAGGTAGTGCTGGACCAGTACATGAGGAGGCTCCAGGGTGGGTCCCACATGTGATGTGCCCTGGTAACATGGGCAGATGAGTTTGGCGAGGTGGTTCTGCTGGCAAATATTCCATTGACATGCTATTGTGTCACTGTTATAGAACATATGTGGGTAGTAATAGTTTACACAATCCTGGAACATGTCCAACAGCATGCATATATATCCCCAATAACACAGAATGTCAGATGTGCATCAATCACATAGCAAGCATACCACAGGCATATATGGAACGATAGTGGCCCTGATAATGGCATGCATGTAAATAGCCTGTAATAGGCCAGCAATGACAGTGTCCACACAGGGAACATGGCTACAAACACATAGCACAAAGTGTGGTACAATACAATATCTGTCCCACTGGTAGGTAAGCTGTAGTCGTACCTGTTGAGTTGTGTGTACAGTTTGTTGTTGCTGATATTGTGGAGGGGTGACAGAGATGTGTATTAAGAACTGCGGTAACCTTGCTGTATGAGCTCCTCAGACCTGTTTCCATCTTTATGTCTTTCAGGCAAGATGTCACATGGATGGCTCCCAACTTACTCAGCTGCTGAGAACAACATAGTGATAAACCACCTATTCCAGCACTACCCTGTCCTGTTTGACCAGGCTGCCCATGAGCAGAAAGAGTGTACTGCCCTGTGGAATGACCTAGTCCACAGGGTCAATGATGTCAGACTGCACAACCGCAGTTATGAGCAGGTCCAGCATCATTGTTCTGACCTGCTTTGCAATGCCCGTCAGCGTGCTGCTGCAATCCAGGGGGATCACCCCATAACAGGGAGGGCCATGCCATCCATCCCACCCTGACACATGTTGAGGAGCTCCTCATGGCACCTGCCCATCTGAATAGCCAACAACTGTCGGACACCATTGTGGAGGTGGGTGCTACCCACACACTGGCTGAGGAGCATGCAGGTAAGGCCACAGGGCACATCAGTAGACCACTGTTGCATATGCATCCGCATCTGTACAGGTAGAATATGCATATCTGACATGTCATAGATATAGTTTGTTGCTGCATAATAGTGATAAACAGATGTGCATACGTGGTAGTATTTTGGACATGTACTGTTGATGTATTGCAATGCTGCACCCACCCTGCAGCAATCCCACAGGTGTGGCCACTGAATTTGCATCTCTCACCCTCTTATGTAGGTCCCTCCGGTATACCACCAAGGAAGCGGCCTGTATCCGGTGAGTATGGTTTATGTTGATGCTTGCCAATACACTGGAATGTAATGCCTATGGTATATTCCATGCACACATCTAACACACCTACCCAGAATGCATGCTGTACATGTGCACGTACTGTTGCTGTTAAATGCACGGCATCATGGTGCTGACCATGATGGAGTACTGGAACGGTATGTCAGACACCTGCAAGATAACTAACATCTTGTCTTTGCAGAATGTGTCCACAGGGAGTATCATAATGGTGGTAGATGTGGCCTACAGTAGGGACATGTGTGAAGCATCACCCATATACAGTGCAACAACAGTGTATATACCAGTAGTACAATGGCAACTGTGACAGAGTTACACTATGGCATAACATATTACTGTGGTCCACATTATCAGCTGGGACTAGGCTGTAACATGTGGTGTGCAGTGTATGGGACACTGCAAACTGACACACATGTGTAGACCTTACTTGTCAAGCATCTGCAAAAAGGCTGAAGGTGGGGAGGGGGTGTCACCATGACACACCAGTGCACTGCAGCAGGGATCCTAAGGATGCTAAGAATGGCTGTATTTGCACACAGTCAGGTTCAGGAACTGTGGCAGACATAACCCCACCCCCACAGCAATAGTGATGGCAGTGTGTGAACACCAAGGGATGTGCACATGAGTAGACCTTGTAATCATGCAGATTTGGGGGACATGTGTAGGGCAGACTGAACATACACTGGCAAATGCAGATGGCCCATGCTAGTATATCCCTGCCAGGAGTAGTCACTGTTGTAGTACACATAACAATAGGTGCAACAAGCCATCATGATAATGGTGCGCACACAAATGCACACACTCAGTGTATGCATCGTGGTCAGCATTCGCACACATAACACATTCCATAGACACTGCATGTGAATGTACAGTACATATGTCACATATCAGGCTCATGTACTGTTAATATATGTGGTGATGTAGTCCCATCACAGATCAAGGAAGGGTGCGTCATATCAATAAGGGTGTGTACACTCCCCATAGACAAGGTATGTTCTGACAGTTGTCAGTGTGATAGTATTGGACTGGTCATACATGGTCTGCTGATGTTGAGATCTGTAAGCCAGACATCAGGCATTCACAAATGACATCTGTCCAATTATCATCCCAGGTATGTGCTGCTGAAAAACATAGGGGCTTTGAGCATTAGAGCTGACATAATTGACACAGTACTACACATTCAGCAATGGGTTGTACACCTGTGAGGTTTGGTGCACAGTACATGGCAGGGTGCAGAACAGGGGCACAGCAATACTGTGTACATGGATGCAGTGGTACCCAGGGGAAGGGGCACCACCTACAAACACAGCACATGCATCACACACATGTATACTGTTTCTAGCATGGATTGACTATAGCTGCAATTCATGCTGTTATTTACCAGATGTTATGCATGTTGACAGATGGGTAATAGGAGGACTGTTTGTACTATCATTGTGCAACCTCACCTGTATGTGTGTGTGTGTGTGTGTGTGTGTGTGTGTGTGTGTGTGTGTGTGTGTGTGTGTGTGTGTGTGTGTGTGTGAGTGTCACAGTAGGTGCTTATTTTGTCTGTAGGGTCACTCTGGTGAAGTGGAAGGAGGGTGATACATGTAGGATTTGTGTGTGCATGTGTGTGTGTTTGTGAGGGTGTCCAAGTATGCACATGTGTGATTGTGAGGTTGTTCATACAGCAGTACTTCCCTTTGGGATTGTGCAGTACATGGACTGACACATGACACACCAGGAATACTTGTCATGTATGTAATCACAGGTCAGCTGATAGTATAATAAGGTCTGTAGCATGGAGCATGCATTGGGAGGGAAGATAGACACCAGATATACCCTTAATATCACATTCAGCAGAGAGGTGACTGACAACCCACATATGCAGCACTACAGATGCATTGGGGAATTACTAGACAACACCAGGGAGTGTATTCATATATTACAGTTGTCACATGATAGGTTGATTGAGCAGCATATCTGGCATGTACTGAGCAATACTTACACATGACACTCCAGTGTGTGATATTATGGAGTGACCATAGCAGCCTCTCACATATAGGGGCCATGCTCACGATGTCCAGACATACAGAGGGTGAACACTGAATGACAACAGTGAGGCCATGTAAAACCACTCCACTCAGGTCAGGGAGGTAATGGAGTAACAGGTCTTGTGTTGTGATCATTTGTCTAGGCATTTAGAGGACTGATATGTTAATGAGTGGTGTTAATGTGTGTATGTTGCCAAATGTGATGTAGATGGAAAATGCATGGGAATAAACGTGGGACTGTCTGTAAAGTCACAGACAGGTAGGTATTAAGGTGGTATGTGTGTGTGTGTGTGTGTGTGTGTGTGTGTGTGTGTGTGTGTGTGTGTGTGTTTGTTTGTGTGTGTGTATGTGTGTACTGTTATGCAATGCTGTACAGGTCTTAAAGTGCATTTCTTGTCTTCCCCTACAGGTGGCGAGGTTGGTCAGGGTCCCTCCTGCATGCAATCTGATGTTGGTGTCCATACAGACACCAAAGATGATGACAGTACTGGTGAGGAAAACAGCACCATCATTTGATATCCCCATTTTAGCCACCCCAACCCCGCACACAGTTTTCGGTGCCTATACATACCCCATCACCAGTGGCCATAGCGGAGGGACAGCTGGCGTTTGGTGGCAGTGCACAGGAGAATGTGGTAACCATGCCTACTGCGTCTGGTTACAGCAGGCATAGCTGGATGTCTGCCGGGGCGCCACATAGGCAGATGTCCCAGGCTGCTCGTGATAAGGCCGCTGGTCATCATGCCCCTGGCAGACGTGCCACAATGAGTACCACCAGGTGCATGTTTCAGGCTGTCATCATGGTGCAGGTGCTTATGGAACATTACACCAGACAGGGCCTGAGGCTGCAGAGAGCTGCTCTCACATCTGCAAGTGACAACTTCCGTGAACTGTCTGGTGCCATCCGTGCTTATACCAAGTTCATGGATAGATGGTCTGGTGAGATGATGACCCTCATCGCCCGTGGTATGTCCATGCTTGAACATGTGGTGGGAGTGCAGTGATGACCACCTGGACGTAGGCTAGCAACACCAACAGCTGGCAGTCAACATGGAAGTGCTAGGACACCAAGGGGATCCCGTAGTGGCAGTACCAGCCCCAGCACTGTGAGGGGGGGGGTGGAGCTGTCCACACTACATCACAGCAGGCCAAGAGCACATGGTCCTGGCCATTTCCAGGAGGGACCTGGTTGCAGTGGACATCTGTCATCATCAGTGGAGTACACACATCGAGGCCTGTACCTGGATGTGCCCATGGAACCCCTGGCAGGCACAGTCCACATGTCCATGGCCAGAGGCAGTGAACTGCACACCCTGCTATATATGGTCTGCAGCTGTCCATAAACACCTGTGTAGGGCAGCCACATGGCAGAACTGTGTGCATGCATGCCCACACACTATAAGAACACACCTAGGGCAACCCCATACCTACACACACCACATCACCCTGCCCAGTTTGCCTCATTACACCCCTCACCCACACACATGGTGTGAAATGTATGGCCCACCCTCAGCCTCTGGCAAACCAACACACCCTGTGCATATGATGATACCTGTGCCACATCCCTGTCATCCATAACATCAATGCAGGGACAGGCTAATATGGTTGTGATGCACATGGTGACTGTACTACAGTGTACCAAAGTACTGCAGTGTAACATGTTGTCAGGAGTAAAGTTTAATGCATGCGTCAGGTAGTGTAGCCATCCAGCAATGATGCATTATAGCTGTTAGTAACACTGGTTGATTGTGGTGTCCAGAATGTTATCCATTTGTGTTGTAGGTGTACATGTGTCAGCAGGAGGATGGTCTGCAGTCATATTCCACAAAAGGGCATGGCACTGTGGTGACACCATGGCTGTGACATAGCTGGGGTACAGTTGAATACATGTCACAGGTTTGTATAACAGTTATTGCCTGTGCCACATGGACAGGTGACCCACTGGGGCATGTATAATCTGCAACCTGATGTAGACCCAGCCACATACATGTACACTCTTACTTGGCAACACTGCGACTAGACCCCTACCTAGGTATGTAGTGCTACTGAAGTGTGTGGCTTTCATTGCACACACTACACAGCTTTTAGGGTGAGATGTGCTCCAGGTTACATGTTACATGCAGAACATCCCCAGATATGTACAGTATGCTAATGATGGATGTAGTAGGTGTATATGGACAATACATGGTGTGACATACCTTCATATACTCATTAACAGACACATAACAGGCAGACACACATCTGAGAGACCTGGGACTATCGCTGCTAACTAACTTGATTGTGTGTCCATTGTGTTACAGGTAGGCTGCACAAAGCACGTGCATAACTGGGCTGGATTGTGGTATCAGTTACCTGTATGGTTGATGTTGACAGTGGTAACCATAAAGTGGTACATGGGACATTTACCAGGTGTACCTTGATGTAATGACAGTATACACAGCACCCACATTCCCCAGTGGATATTGTACTCCCTGAAACCCATGATGACACTCTGACATACCCACCATCACACATTGCCCACAACTGTGATACAACCCATTGTATATCCTAACAGTGGTACTACAGGGATATGCATCTAATGCACATGCCACAGGCATAGTAGGGTGTTGCATTGACATGCCTCACCTATGGGCAGCAACAACATTATCTCTACTACTGTGTGGCAATGGGTATAGTAATAGGAGTATGTGGCCTCAGAATGCTGTACCCAACAGATATATGGACATGGACACATACACACACTTGCCAGAACTCAATAGGTATCCCATCCCTATCGACCCAGTTGTACAACACTGTTGTGCTGGTACTGCAAGGTTCATGTAGCTGGTAGGGTGAGGAGCATAGCAGGGTACATGTAATGTCCCACCACAGCAGCAGCCACAACTGACTATGGCAATGGGCATTGCAGTGGTTGTGAAGGTTCTCATGGAATTCCCAAGTACAAGTGTGCTAACACTGCTATCCTCAGTGATGCACACCTACACATGTTTCAGTACTGGGGTGCATCACTGCAGGTGGTCATAGCTGTGTATCTACACTTATTACAGATGTCATTACCCTGCTATGTTATCAGACTGGGTGATGAGAACTGGTTACCAGGGCTAAGCCATGCTTAGCAGGTATCAACATTGCTCCAATATAACAGCTAAGCTGATCTGTGCACTGGTAAGGGAAGCCTACACTATGTAAGCACCCGTACGTTTTCCTGTAGCTTAGCACTGCTTAGCTTCATGCAAACCTGCGCAAACCCACTTAAAGCTGCTCAAAACTGTCTTAACTGCTCTGTAACCAACAGCCCTTGTTCTGCCCAGCAACAAAATGAACAGCCCTTGCAGGTCTTGAACCCAGGACCCTGCACACTATAGTCACAATACATAACCATTGCACCACGACCACTGTGAAAACAGCTGTTGTTTTTTCCAGTGCATCTGTCAATACACATATTGATTAGTTTTGAACAATTGCCTTTACTTCCACAAATATGCAGTACTTGTTATTAAGATAACTGTTGCATCACATATGTTCTTTTATCATAATGTACACATATCAGATACATATGGTGAGATACATCTGGGAAGGTATACACAACTGTGATGTTTATACATGACAGGAATATGGATATATACATATACATATGTTGATATATGTCTACATGTACATACACGTATATTCTTACATATGTCTATATACACATCTGTATAGTACATCATACATATGGCCATGTATAGATCTCTTTGTATATACACATATATCTATCTATATATATATATATATATATATATATATATATATATATATTAGATATATATATATATATATATATATATTAGATATATATAAAGAGAGAGAGAGATATTATGCACAGCCTATGTGTACAGATATGCCTATTTATGTAGAGATATATGTAGATATCTATAACTATATGTGCATACATATCTATTCTGATATACCTATTACTGCAAATATATATGAAAATATCCATAAGTATATGTTCATATGTATTTATATCTGTATATGTATAGACATATATTCCTGTGTATATGTATATATATTTGAGTGTTTATATGTATGTATATATATATATATATATATATATATATATATATATATATATATATATATATATGTATGTTGATATGTATATGTGTATATATCTATATAGATATATAAATAATTATATGTACATATATGTCCACATAATTATATGTACATATATGTCCACCATATGTCCAGAACATGGAGTGGAGTCCTACCTCATCCCCAATAGTCCCAACCTCTTAGTGCAAAGGGGATGTCAGGTATGTATTGCAGGTATATGTGTAGACTTTTGCTAATGTAATAGGGGTTGTCTTAACAGACATGTTGTGTATAGGAGGCCACATCTGCTTTTTTAACATTTGTGCCATTGGCTATTGACAGACATCCTAAGGACGTCATAGTACAGTACCACTACTAGCACAGTAATGATACTGTGGACTACAGCAGAGATATGGCCAATAAATGTGGACAGTCTGACACACTCTTGTCAGTCTAGAGGTATACACAAAACACCTTAGTGCAAGATATGTGGACCAAGGCTGACAATGTGGATGTTAACAGCCATGTAGATAGGTATTTCACGTAAATACTGGAATACATATGCCCACATAGGTTATGTATTCACACACTCCTGTCTTTCCTGACACATAATAACCACTGGTGCAGAGATCACATGGCCACATACTACCCAGTAGTTAGTGACATACATCTGTACAGCATCCACTGCTTTGTCAGAAATACAAGACAGTTACGGTGACCGGGCAGCAGTACATCTGGCAAATATCTGGACATAACATCACACTGGGTAAGTACACTAAGCTGCTAGGCATGTAACAAAGCACTGTGCAATCTACAGGCAGACTGCCACAACAATGGCCTTTATTTCTTATGGGGGAATACGCATGTACCTGCAAATATAGCAAGCTCTATAGGCATGTCACAGCACAGAGTAACAGACACCTGTGTGAAAGTGCATACCCACAACCAATGTGAAAACAGCCACATATGGTAAGCTAGCTTAATATTACAGAATATGGACTGTCTGATCAACACCATCCTCATGTGTGCTACTCACACACTAGCCCTACATATACTGGGCCACTATACAGTGTGGTCCAATGCCTGTCTGTGGTGTATGACATGTGTGTGTTTGGTACTACAAACATTTAAACTGATAGGGTACCATACAATGGAGCAGCATGTAACATCAGATGGAACAAAACCAAGAACAATGACATCTACCACAGTCTGTAAACAGGGCAAGGTACATATTCGCAAAACACACATGGTCGACAATCACCATAAGTACACAGACCTCAGTACTGTACACACAACCACAAAATGCTCAGTTCATGGCCTCAAATATAACCCCTACTATACATAGCATATGTAGCAGTCTGATATCTCACTGGCTTCTTATCAGATATGTCAATAAATAATTGTGTACAGAATATATGCACCTCTTACTGCATGACATATGTACAAAGGTTGACAGAGTTGTGGCTGGAGGCACAAACACAGGGCCAATATTGACATGTTGCTGTGATAACCTCATATATTTGCTGTTGTAATAGGGTTTGTTGTGACATATGTCCTATGAGGGATATGAAGTCAGTAACTCTCATGGCTGTCACCATGTACTGACTGCAATCCTCACACTATGCTTCTGCAGTTCTCAGATAGGTGTTCTTTGAGTAACACAAGAAACAAAAGGCACCACACACTGCCCAGCCTGCAGATGAACCTACAGATGGGGGTTTCCTCAAAAACATAGCACTGTCATGACAGGTATCAAAGCATGTAGCCCAGCTATATCCACACACACCCTGTTAAACCGACATTACTCCAAATGCAGAATAGCAATACTTACATTCTGTAGTCATGTCAGGCACATCCCCTCTTGTGTGTTGGCCTGTTTCCACAATGTATGTTGTTAGAGATAAATCCCAAATCCATCTATGATGCTGTTTGCCAAACACCAGATGTAGGTCCTGCTCACAGAGAATAAAAAGGCCCAACACCAACATGATGTTCCTAGATATTGGAGTGTGTTTCCATGCAATTGGCTATGAGAATGTTACCACAGCTGTTCCACATGTAATCAGCTAGAGGAGGGCTGCAATTCATGCAGAGGCCATCAACTGATCATGAGCATCACTTACAAAACACAAGTTGCTGCCTAAGCAAAGCAGGTGTAATTCTCCATATCCACCAGAGAGGGAGTGAGAGAGACAGACAAAGACAAAGTAAGTCAGGAGTGGGTGGGAGAGTAAAACCTAAGCTTGTTTGTGTCACACACTTACCAGTACAGGGTTTCAAACTCCTGACTGACTATGTTCTGCTACCCCATGTCTATGCAGTTATTGCATGCGCCACATAGCTTACATGTTAAGGAGTTGTCCAAACGTATATGTGATTGTGAGTGATATCTGCAACAGTGATATGGTAGCAATATGGTAGGTGTACTACACATGCCTGTTCACATGAACAGGTGTTAGTGTCAACACATTCACACCCCCTCAGGGACTCACACACATTGGCACACTTGGCAGGGTCAGGAATACACTTCTTAACTAGTTAGTTTGCCACAATACAGTAATATGCAGGTATCACATGCACCACAGGGGTTATCTGGAGGTTATATGGGAAAAGGGTATATGAAGGTGTCTGACATCAGACAGCATGCTTCAGTATGCCAGTGGAAGTTGTAGTGACTGAGAAGGGGTCAAAAGCATCATACACCACATACACAGACACAGGGTGCCAGTACTGACATGCATGCGTACTGAATGTCTATGCCAGAAGGCTATACATGGCTAGGTGGGGGGTTATAGCTTGGCATCAGGCCACATGACAATGGTCTGCAGTGTGACTCAGGGGTGTAGTGTCTGGATTGACCCATACAGGTGGGTATTACATTCACTATCCAGTCACCTGGATAACTATTGTCTGTGGCCATTGCTGTGCAATGCTTGCCATGTATTTGTTCTTTAGTCCATGACATGGACGCTATCTGGGATGTGCACATATCCCACATGCATGTATAGTGACATGTGGAACTGTACCTGGGGTGTCTGGCTCATGTTGTGTACACAGATTATCATCAGATTTGCCATCCTAGACTCATGTGGGGGGAACTGGTAATGGACAGCAGGTTGACCCTGCACCTACATTGATAGCATGATACAGGTATTCCCTGGTGTCAGTGGCATCTGTCCATACAGGACATGTGTTTAAGGCATGGTATGTCCTTTTTGGGTCACATTTGATGGCACCACAGGTGTTGCAGGCATCCAGTGAGGAACATAGTGAAGGCACACTGTTTGCATGTACGTGCCAATACTGATGGACAGGGTGCCATGCCCTCTGTAGTCCACTGCAATCACACCATGGTTACTATCTGTGGGCAATATGCAGGGTACTACCAACATAGCAGTTGTTGCCTAGGCAAGTGTGTTTGTGTATGAGATCTGGGTTGATGCTGTTCCCTGGGTAATATAAGGGTTGATAACCTTATCACCAGGCCTTGATGTCACATGTAGGGGTATGGATTGGCACCCCAGCATCTCGGCTATTTCACATCTGTTATCCTTGTAAGGTGGACATTGTGACATATAATAGGGCCACCTTATAAGAAATTTGCTAAACCTGCTCCACTATGAGTCCAGTTGTTACACTCTCACAGCCAATTCCACAAGGATACAAAAGACAAACAGATGCACACGCTTGCCATGTCTGGGATTAGAACTCCTACCTAATTAGCTTATTACACTACAGCATTACACATTTATAGGATGCACCATGGAGATTACTGGAGTACTCCCTCCACAAAGGTGTATTTCACTGGGAATGACATCAGCAGGCTTGCCAAAGAAGGTCAATTGAGGTTGTAGTGACTGTGAATGGCCTCAAAAGCATTGCACCCTACACAGACAAAGAAGCACACACTTAGCTTATTACACTACAGCATTACACAGTTATAGGATGCGCCATGGAGATTACTGGAGTACTCCCTCCCCAAAGGTGTATTTCACTGGGAATGACATCAGCAGGCTTGCCAAAGAAGGTCAATTGAGGTTGTAGTGACTGTGAATGGCCTCAAAAGCATTGCACCCTACACATACAAAGAAACACACACACACACACACACACACACACACACACACACACACACACACACACACACACACACACACACACACTTGCCATGTGCGGGAATATAACCCTTACCAAAGTAATATATCACACTACAGCATTACACTGTTATAGGATGCATCACAGAGATTACTGGGCTATTCATTTCCCAAAGGTGTATTTCAATGTGAATGTCATCAGCAGCCTTGCCAAAATAGGGCATTTGAATTGTAGTGAGTGTGACTAGCCTAAAAAGCATCGCTCCTTACACAGACATAGACCCACAATTGCCATGTCTGGGATTAGAACTCCTACCTAACTAGTTTATCACAGTACGGTATTACACAGTTTTAGGATGCGCCACAAAGATTATTGGGCTACTTCTTTCCCAAAGGTGTATTTCAAAGTGAATGACATCAGCAGCCTTGCCAAAGTAGGTCATTTGAATTGTTGTGAGTGTGACTAGCCTAAAAAGGCATTGCTTTCTACACAGATAGACACACACACATATGCCATGTCTGGGATTAGAACTCCTACCTAACTAGTTTATCACACAACAGTATTACGCAGTTATAGGAAGTGCCACGGAGATTACTGGACAACTCCTTTCCCAGAGGTGTATTTCAAAGTGAATGACACCAGCAGCCTTGCCAAAGTAGAGCATTTGAATTGTAGTCAGAGTGACTAGCCTAAAAAGCATTGTTCCCTACACAGACACACACACACACACACACACACACACACACACACACACACACACACACACACACACACACACACACACACACACACACACACACACACACACAGTTGCCATGTCTGGATTAGAACTGTCTCTTAGTTTATCACACTACAGCATTACACAGTTATAGGACATGCCATGGAGACTACTGGGCTACTCTTTTCCCAAAGGTGTATTTCAAAGTGAAAACATCAGCAGCCTTGCCAAAGTAGGGCATTTGAATTATAGTGAGTGTGACTAGCCTAAAAAGCATTGTTCCCTACAGAGGCAGACACGCACCCACATACACACACACACACACACACACACACACACACACACACACACACACACACACACACACACACACACACACACACAGTTGCCATGTCTGGGATTAGAACTTTTACCTAACTAGTTTATCACACTACAACATTACTCAGGACATGCCACAGAGATTACTGGGCTACTTCTTTCCCAAAGGTGTATTTCAAAGTGAATGACATCAGCAGGCTTGTCATAGTGGGGCTATGGGGAGGGCAGTGTGTGCACATGAGCCATAACCCATTCATCTAGAGGTAGACACACCACACTCAGGCACACACAGGTTTATATTCTGCAGGTACATGTATACAATTGCTAAATGACTACTGCCTTGTACAGTCATGTTGCACAGCTACCACTTGCACCACAGAGTCGGTAATGCTGAGGGATACCAGTAGCTAATTTCTACAGTGAGTGACATTTACACATCATGTAGTTGTAGCCATTTAGCTGTGTGCTGGGTGGGACAGGTCTCATGATAGAAGGCTCTTTGTCACTGTCACTCTCTTCCACACATCTATGTATGTGTATTTTTGGCATATTATAGTCTGGTGTCCTTGGATATATGTGTGTATTCCTATTCAATGTGTGTGCAAAGCATGACCGGTGCATCCTGAGGAATATATGCACTAACATCTGTAACTGTCAGATATGTATGGTCCACTGTTGTTGGCAGACATGGGCTTCATTTGTTTAAGTGTGTGAGTATGCCCAGTATGCCCTTCTGTATTGAATGTGTGGATCCATTCCAGGTAGTTTGTACTCCAGTGCAGACCTTTGTGTTCTACACCTACAGCTAGCAAACTGTTTCTGCAGGATATCAGTAGATCTGTTGGCAATATGGGGTCAAACTGTGCAAGGGATAGTGTGTACTGTAGGTGATTGTATCTGTGCTGGTTCTGCTACATGGTACTGGTGTTAGCAGAGATATTCAGACATGTGTACTGTTATACACTGTGATGTTTTATGTCCTCAAGTACTGTCAGGTGGACATTTTTGCTCACAGGGATGTCCTGGGGAATACAGGGTGAGCACAGCTGTGTCCAGTGTTGTGGTCAAAAGCCTACATATTCATGGGAAGTTATGCCATTCTGGAGGGGGAGCTGCAGACATGTGTTGTTGGGTCTGTGTATCCAGTTTAGCACCTTGGTACAATGCTAGCAGAGGATCCCATACTTGTACATCCATCAATGTGACAGTATGGCCTTATCCTGCTGTGGCAATACCTCACAGTTGTATAGATTCACACAGGTTACCCAGAGGCAGGGGTCATAAGTCAGGACATTATCCCTATTGTGGTGTATGGGTGGGTTTGTAACCACCCATTTTTGTGTTTGCAGCCAGGGATAGTATGTGCACATGGCTGGGTGTCAGACATTGCACATTCCATGCTGCCCATGCTCCCAACCCCTCTATTATTCTATCCTCTTCCATACATTATGCATACATTGTCTGATACTTTACCTATAGTTATCACCTCATCACAGCTGTGTTTTGGTGTTGGTCCACAGTTCATGCAGTGGGACATGGTGGACATGTTACTATGGTTTATCCATATGGCCTTGTATATGGCTTATGTGGTGTGTGCTATGTTGTTATCTGGGTGTCCATGACATAACATACATTGGCAGTACAGGTGAGACACAGGCCTTTTGCAGAAGCCTGTAGGCCATTTGGTGGTGATGCAGGCCAGCTGTAGCAGGCTGTTGCATTCTGTCAGTCCTACAGTCCCAGACTGCCATACAGTATATTCCCCTGAGCTGAGAGGGTAGGTGTGCTAGGTGTTCATGCCAATACTTTCGATCAGTATTGATCAGGTGGTGTGGATGCTGGCAGGGTGCTACTTACAGCTAGGGACACACCTGCATGGGACACCTGCACTGCATGCTTCATTCTTTTGCTATTGCCATACACAGGTGGGGGTCATATATTACCCATTCCCAACAGCAAGGTTACGACCAGAGAGGTACCTGTGGGTGGTGTTTGGGTGAGCTGGGTGCATGTGTGCTATGGACACCACTTGCATCTGACTCACAGATATGCATAGGGCATTTCAGTTATGCTGGCTTATGCAGGGACATCAGACATTTCCCAATACATCAGTCCTATCACCTTTGTGATCTGCAAGTGTTCGGACAGACAACATCAGTATTCTCTACTACAAGCCCAGATAATGTGATGCATACCTGTATGTACAATTCCAAGGGTGTGTCCATTCCACAGTTACACATTATATACTGTATGTCTGGGATACTTTTCCCTGTGTACTGCTTGTATATGTATCCCAACAGTCATGCCATGTCCATCTTTCAGATGGTGACACATATTACCACCATACATTTACAATGGCTTACTGCTAGCATGTGTTATACTGGGGGGATTTGTCTTTGGCACTGCAGTTGTGAGGGCATGGCCCTGTCATTGACAGTAGTGGGCAATGGCCGCCAGGTCAAACCTCAACATGCATACATACTGACCACTCTCACACAATATGAAACACACACCAACCTAACACACACATACCTGCATATTGTACAAATGCCTCTGGTCATCTGTGCTCCACTGGTATTATGCCTACACATACATGTTACTACGTGTCTACATTGGATTAGAGGGGGGACACCTGACTGTTACTACATTTCTACATAGGAATTGGGGGGGGGCCCACCTGACTGTTACAACATGTGTACATCGGATTGTGGGGGTACACCAGACTGTTACTAGATTTCTAAATAGGATTGGGGGGCTCAGCTGACTGTTACTACATTTCTACGTAGGATTGGGGGGCACACCTGACTGTGTCTACATTTCTACATAGGATTGGGGGGCACACCTGACTGTTTCTGCATTTCTACACAGGATTGGGGGCACTCCTGACTGTTTCTACATTTCTACACAGGATTGGGGGGCAGACCTGACTGTTTCTACATTTCTACACAGGATTGGGGGAAAGGGCACACTTGACTGTTTCTACATTTATACACAGGATTGTGGGGCACACCTGACTGTTTCCACATTTCTACATAGGATTTGGGGGGCACACCTGACTGTTGCTACATGTCTACATAGGATTGGGGGCACACCTGACTGTTTCTACATTTCTACACCAGATTGCGGGGCACACCTGACTGTTTCTACATTTCTACACAAGATTGGAAGGGGGCACACATGACTGTTTCTACATTTCTACATAGGATTGGGGGCACACCTGACTGTTTTTACATGTCTACACAGGATTGGGGGCAGACCTGACTGTTTCTACATGGGATTGGGGTGTCACACCTGATACTTGTACACATTTGCTATGACTGTACTGGTATGTCAGGTACTCCATTTCATTCTGTATTCTAACCTATCATGCTGACTAGAGGCATATCAGTGTACTACAGGTCTTAGGTTTGATTGACCTACATATTAGGTTCTGACTTCCTACCCTTCAGAACTAACATTCCACTGCCTGACCTGATGTAGTTTGTCTGTGTAGGCCTGGGGGGGGGGGGTTACCCATAGGTAGAATTCAGAGGCCTTAGCACAGGCTTTGTTTTTGTTTGTCTACACATGTTCTGCTGGCTGAGACTGTTGTTGGTTATGCGAATCTTCCTGACTGGCATGTGTGTGTCATATGGACACACATGTGGCCCAGCACATTTCCTGCAGTGGGTTTTGTCACCATGTGTAGTACTGGCTACTATGGTGACACCAGTATTTGTTACAGATCTCATGCTGCCACTATAGGTGTCTACTATCTGCTGGCATCCCATTCAGCCACCCAATTCCCTTGCATGCTCACATCCATACCATAGATACAGGTAACAACACATACTACTCCATTTGGCAATTGGTAAGGAGACTGACTTACCTTGTGGGTGTGCCAGTATTGAGGATGGTGCTGGAGGGCTGCCTATATTGGATGTACATAGTACACTCCCTATAGATGGTTGAGCACAGGTAGTGTCATGTTTGGCATACCTTTTACTGTATGTGAGAGTCAGAGAGAGGTGTCATTCCCTGGGTCCCTACTGTGTCAGTGTATGTGCTATGTATTGCCTCTTTGCCAAGGCCAGGGCATACTGGGCATGCCTCCATCTGCCTACTGAGGCAGGCTCAGGTTGTTCCTCCTCCGAGTCACTCTGTGCCTGTGCAGGCCTTGGCATTGGGGAGGGGGCTGTGTGTCCTGCCCCATGCTGTTCCTGCTGCAGCTGTTTCCACAGGATCATATTGTGTAGCATGGCACATACGATGCAATTTGTGTACATGTAGCTGGTGAGTACTGCAAGGTTCCACCAGATGTGTCCAGACACCGAAACCGTTACTTTAGCACCCCAAACACATGCTATATTATAATTCTGGTCTTTGGGTGTGTCTCATTATGGACATCTTGTCTGGGTGTGTATACATTTCTGATGGGTGTCATCAGCCACGTCTCCAGTGCATAACCAGCATCCACCACTAGGTGACCATAAGGGATGTCCCCATTGGCAAATCTCTGGTACAGCTGCATCAGATGCCAGATGTGGGAATCGTGATACCTTCCGGGGCAGCCAGCACACACATTCATTATAATGCCCTGGGCATTGCACACGACCTGGCAGTTGATGGAGGGGAAGCCCTTGCGGTTGATGTAGACACCTACCCCAATCACCGGGTGGTGCTTTGATGCATATGTGCGTGCAGTCTATAGCAACCACTACCTCATGGTATTCTGATATTTGGTGAAAGAGACGCATATTGCTGGCCAACACCTCATGGATGTTGAGGAAATATATGTGCTCACCGGCATGTACTGACATGGCATCCAGAAACTGGTGGAATACCCTGGATGCTGATACCAGTGAGATCCCCATGATATCCCCAGTTGGGCTTTGGGAGGTACCTGTGGCTAGTATTCCTAGCCTGACACATACCTTGGTATCCACTGGGATGGTTTCCCCTCTGTTAGTTCTGTGTGTCAGGCATGGCCGGCACAACTCAAGAATTTGCTGTAGGAGGTCCCTGTCCACCCTATAGTGTTCCAATATCTCCAGCTCTTGTAGCCCCTGGTAGGTTGCACTGGGTCTGTACACCCTTCTCTGTCTCCTCACTGTGGGTTAGTTGACAGCATTCTCATCCTCACCACCCTCAGCCTCTTCCATATGTTGGTGTCTGATAGCTGCTGCAGCCCCTATCAATTTGTTGTTTTTGTTTGTTAAAAGTTCCCTGATTGTATTCACCGGTGGTGTAGAGTATGTGGGGAAAACCAAAGGGAAAGGTGCCTGCATAGTTTGTTCTGGGCTGGGCTGGTCTGCTGCCTGTGTAATTGGCTGATTCTGATACATTTCACCTACCAGCTATACTAGTTATCCTAGATTACCTTCCTACTGCTGTTTTCCCTTCCCATTGCCTTGCTGTTTAAGCCCGTGAGCGCTCCGTGCAAACACAATTCTCAAATGTTCGCAGAGCTGCTATTTCCTGGTTTACTTTTTACTTTTTTTTCCCTTTAAAACCCGGTGCATGGTGTGCATACCCTCTTAGGCAATGTAAAGAGTGCTAGGCAGCCTCAGACACACCCCTTTGATTAGCTCTGCTAAGCTAAGGGCAAACCCAAGCCACAGGGCTCCAATCCGCTTACAGTATACCTGACAACCCCATATGATCTCAGCTAACTTCTAGGCTTGCACCAAGCTATTCCTGCTATTACACTGTTGGGTGCTGACTAGCATGCAGGAGAAATCTGGGATTCAGTTTCATTCCCCTCATTTGCATAGGATTGCCTGCTGATGCATAGTTACAGGTCCCACACTGAGCCTCCCCCCTTAGCAACCACTATTCACTGGCCATATTGTATTCTGCCTGCCATTGAGTATAATGGCAAAATAGTGATTTTGGTTAGAATGTTTATTTTAGGGTTTTTATTTTATTTTTCGCCTGATCCTGTTTGCGCGCCACTGCCCTATGCTTAAACAGCCGGTATCGGCTAAAAAAATAAAAGTTGATTTTTTTTTATTTTTGTAACTGTTTTCCATGCCAATGGCCATATATTTGGCCATTGACATGATTTCTACATGATATCCACCCTTTATTTGGAGCTGTCATGGCACCGTTTTGTAGTTTGCAGAAATGTACTCAGTTACTGGTCAAGCACATTTCTGCAGATTACACTAGTCCTGCACGGCTGGCTTCCAGCTTCCTGGATCACAAATTCACCTCATTTACATGGAGTTCACCTGAAAATGGGGTAATTTGCATACAGGGCTGAGTCCGTGCAGGACTAGTGCAGGAGCACTTGGGCAGGTCCCTACAGCTTATTCCTGGATCACACGGCAGACACATTGCCTGCTGGAGCTCCTGCATTAGTCCTGCACACCATGCAGGGCTTGCTGAATCTGGGGACATGTTTTCAGCACAAACTACTATTTCGCATTGACTGAAGCCATTCAAAGCATAACTAGAGTTGTTCAAAGTATCTCAGAGTGTGCAAAGTGTGCCCTACCAACTTTAACTGTAGCCTACCTTCTTACCTCCTATGAACACTCATTATATCCACACTTTCATTACCCCAATAAGCTAACTACCTCTCCTTCTCTACCTATCCTCACTATCCATGTAAACATAACATCTACACCCAGCTATCTACTGGCAAAATATCATAGAATAGTCCACATTAGATATAACTTTCTCAATTCCAGAAAATCTCTAAACCTATACAGTAAATTCCCAAATCTTAGATTTCGAATACAACTCCTCTCATTAAAAGATGGAGACATTCACCCAAACCCAAGCCCAACAACTGCTACTACCACTCAACTCCTCAACCCAATCCCTCTACTATTCATTCCCTTATGAAACCACCAAACTCACTCTTAATAGTTCACCTCAATATACATAGCATAAATAACAAAGTTGCACACCTCCATGCTCTCTTGGAAGTCTACTCCTTTGACATTCTATGTTTAACAGAAACTTGGTTAAAACCTGTAACTAAAGACAATGAAGTCATCCCACCCAGTTTTAATATCTTGTGACTTGACTGCGCAGCCAAGAAGGGTGGGGGGATACCTATCCTACTTAAATTAGGGTTACAGACCTATGACTATAAAGCACCTCAAGACTCTAATGCAAAAATTCTTATTTTCAAACTCCAACTTAACACTTTCAAATCCATTTATGTTATCTATATCTATCTACCCCCAGGTAATAACAGTGCCACCATAGAAGATATCATTTGCTGGCTCTCTCAAAACTTGCCCCAAGAAACCATAATCCTAGGTGATTTTAACACTGACTGGAAGTGCTGTAGCAGTAGCCACCCTACCACCCATATTAACCTATTTGTTTTTTTCTCAAACCATTACCTCCCCTACCAGGATAAACAAGCCTAATAAGAAAGAAAGTACCTTAGATTGGATTCTCATAAATAATCATCCCCAGACATTTGAAGCTGGAACCCTCCCCGATGACGTAAGTGACCACTCACTTACCTACATCATCAGGCATAAGACCAATCTATCCATTCCAACCACTTTCAGGACAATTAGGACCAAGAAAAACTTTAACCCTGATCTCTTCCAAAGCGAACTAAGAGCATGTGACTGCTCTCCCTTAAAATACCTCCCACTGGAGGAAGCTGTTAATTACTTTAATTCTAAATTCCTAGCCATACTAGACCACCATGCACCAACCCACTCTATCAGAATTCAAACTAAATCTGCCCCATGGCTTTCAGAAGAAACCAAGCAAAAAATCCATCTCAGAAATAAATACTGGACTAAATGGCGAACGACTAAAAACCCTGTAGACCAACAAAACTACAGACAGCTGAGAAATGACACTAAAAATGCTATACTGTCTGATAAAAGAAACTACTACCTACAATTCCAGCACACTCACCATAATAAACCACAACAATTCTGAGCGAGTATTTACCAACTACTACACCCAGGTCACTCCATTACACCAAACCCACAAGGCACAGACCAGGAGAATCCGAAGCATACTGCCAATACCTTCAATACCTTTTTCATTGAGGCCATTCAAACACTTTCCAGTCAGCTATCACCTCATAGCTTAACTATACCTTACTCTAACACAACCCCACCCGCTCCATTTCTCTTCCAACCAGTCCCAACCCAACAACATATATTCTTACCCTTATCCAAAAACTGAAACCATCCTCTCCTTCAGCAGACCAACTGCCCAATGAATATCTACAAAAAGCAGCCATAGCCATTGCCTACCCCATTTCCATTTTGATTAATAGAACCATTAGTGAAGGACACATCCCTAGCATCTGGAAAGTCTCCCATATTATCCCCCTTCATAAAGGCAAAAACTCTACTGAACTCTCCAACTACTGTCCCATAGCCCTACTTTCTCATCTGGCAAAAATCATGGAAAAATGCAGCCATAGGCAATTGCTAGACCACCTAATCCAAAATAACTTACTTTCCAGCTGTCAACATGGTTTCAGACCTTCCCACAGCACTACACTACTACTGTCCTCCTTTCCTTTACTGACTGTATTAACAAAAAACCTAACTACAATATGTTTTCCTCTGCACTGTTTATCAATCTGTCCAAGGCATTCAATATGGTAAATCACCTGATACTTATAAATATCCTCAAATCCCTGTCACTAGATGCACTCACTATAAAATGGTTCCAGTCCTACTTAGATAACAGACAACAGGCTGTGCTTTGACACAACATTCATCTACCCACCTGCCTATTAATCTTTGTGTCCCTCAAGGGTCCATATCAGGGCCCCTCCTTTTTTCTATATTTATCAATGACCTTCACCTAGCAATCCCCCAAGCTACATGCATACAATATGCAGATGATTCCACACTTATATGCTCAGCCACATCTATATCTGAACTTCACTCCCTTACCCAAAAGGTGTTTAATACAGTAGAACAATGGTTTACACAGCGCTGCCTCCTCTTGAACCCCAATAAACTAAACTCCTCCTTTTTACTCCTGCTCGTAAGTCCTCCCCAATAGATTTCACAGTAACATCCAGTAATGGTACTCTCATATCCCCAGATCCAACTACCAAACTACTAGGTATCACCATAGACAACAACCTTAACTTAGACACCCATATCAATAATACTCTAAAAACTGTTAACAGAAAACTAGGCTGTCTCTATAGGATCAAGCCTTTCCTTTCTCCTTCATCTAGAATAACAATTGCTCACACTCATCTAATCTCTTCACTCCTCTATGCTTCACCCAGATATACTAATCTATCTAAAAATAACCTCAACAAAATGGAAAACTCCTACAATAACATTACCAGATTTGCTACAGGCAACCCATTCAGAACCCACCATTGCTATAATCTAAAGCAGCTAGGATGGCTTGAACTGCAAAATCAGCTTAAATTCTACCAACTGATCATTGCCCATAAGACCATATACCAACCTTCCAATACTTCTATACTATCTACCCTCATCATCCCTTATAATAATCTGAAGACCTTACGATCATCACATAAACTTCTTGTAAATATTTGCAAATCTAACAACAGGGCTGAGGACTCTCTCTTCTCTAATACTGCCGGAAAATCCTGGAACCTTCTTTCCAGTGAACTTTCCTCACTTTCCTCTATATCACTTTTCAAAAACAAACTGAAACTTTTCCTCAGAACACACTGGTTATGCCCCTGTACTAAACCTAACTAATCAACTAGCTCTTCTAACTAGGTTCAGCCTACCCTTTACTTCACATTAACAAGTTCTATTGTCCTTAACAACAACAAAACCTTTTCCTTCTAGATAATGTTACTTACATCTTCTGGATACTTATTATTATGACAACTTTTTATTAATATAATTATACAATAAGCTGCCTTCTTTGTTATATTATGTATTGAACCTGCATTTTGTATTGTACCTGCATTTTGCACTGTGTTATGAATTCTGCCCTCTTTGATAATTCTGTATTGTACCTGCAAGATGCATTGTATATATGAATTTTTGTTTTCACGGAGCTTATCTTCCCGGACGTCTACTCAAAATGGACATATATCCAGTTAGACTAACCCGGTCAACAAATGTAAAATAAAAATAAAATAAAAAAAAAATAAATGATTACAGTGCAATTATTTTAAAGAGTTTTCTGTGTGCAAAGTACAGTTATATTGCAAAGTGTAGTCAAAGTACAGCCATTTCAAAAGTTTATTGTGCTGTGTGCATTTATTCACAGAAAGCCGCCATTTTAAAGTGTCTCTTACACTGTGCAGAGTTATTTCACAAAGTACATCCATTGTGAAAGTTTCTTGTGCTGTGTACAGTTTATTTGCAAAATACAGTCATTTTGAAGTATTTCTTACACTGATAAGGAGTGGTGTCATAAGTGTCATAATTTCAGATGCTTTTGTGCTACAGAGATTTGTTATTTCAAAGAGTCTGTTGTACTATTGGGCATAATTACAAGTGCTGGCATAAAGGTCTGGCACATATATGTGTGTGTGTATGTTTCTACATCATTTCAAGCACCTTCACCACTGTGTGTTGATATGGCAGAGGCATTTCACAGACCAAGTTCACTTGTGTTTGATCATAATATAGCAGAGAATTGGAGAGCATTTGAGCAGGAATATTATATTTTCATAGAGGCAGCTTTTTCAGACAAAGATGCATGTACGGGGACATTCATTGTGCTTAACCTAGCTAGGTCAGAAGCTATTAAAAGAGAGCATGCACCAGAAGTATATGCAGGGGAAGGGGCAAATCATCATATTGTGGTACCAGCTGAATCCAGGGAAGAACCTGATTGATTAAAACATAAATTTGGAGAAATGTGCAACTGCCAGACACATGTTACATTAGAGAGCACTTATTTTATGCAAGAGACCAAAAGCCAGGTGAAACTTTTGCAGCTTATATCACTGACTTGAAAAACAAGGCTAAAACGTGCAGATTTGGTGACTTGAAAGATGAGTTAATAAAGGACAGGCTTGTGTGTGGTGTAAATAGTGCTGCAGTAAGAAAGATTTGCTTCGTGACAGTGATTAAAGATTAAGCAAAGCCATAGAGATTTGTCAAATCCATGAGCTCACAGAAAGGCATACAGGTAGCTTACAAGTGATAGAAGCATGGTTTCAACAGTCTCTAGAGTAAATGTAGACAGCATGCAACACATGGCAAGCAGAAACAGGCCTAAGCACATGGCAGCTGCAACCCCTACAGGATCCCCTGGAAAAACCCATAGCTTTCTAGCAAGTTCCAAGACTAACTCAGTAAAGAGGGTGTACTCAGAGCAGTATAAGGGTGAGTCAGCAAAACCCAAGTCAAGTGTCATTGTTAACTGTTGTAATTGTGCAGCCAACCATGAGTCTAAAAGAGAGAAGTACTTAGCATTTCATCAGCAATGTCACAAATGTAAGAAAAGGAACCATTTTCAAAAGTTTTGTAAATCAAGCAAGCACAATTCGTTTATTAAGAAAGGTCACTTAAAAGCAGGTTGATCACGTAGAGAACTGCAACCCTACTTTCTATGTAGATGGTGTATCAGTGGTCGGTGAAAAGGTTAATGCAGACAGTTGATTTGTTGGCAAAAAATAAAGTATTTTCCACTGTCCTGATCATGGGTACACAGAGCTCAAAGTAGACGCTGGTTCAAAGTGTAATGTAATCTCAGCACAAACATTTGCTAAAGTGAGGGCTGGTGAGCAACTTAATTTGGTCAGTTATGCAAAGCTTGTTGTTTATAGAGGTCAAGAGATTCAAACCAAAGGCTCAGTGGTGCTTTCATGCTATTTGGCTGAGAAAACTTATAGCTTGCAATTGTATGTTGTCCAAAGACCCATGCAGTCATTATTAAGTCTCAGAGACAGTTTAAGAATGAAACTGATTTCTTTTACCAAAGACGTCCATCATGTAAGCACAGGTCCCAGTTCCAGCTTCAGTGATACTATTTTCTCAGAGTATGCTGATGTATTTGACGACAAGCTAGGCAAACTTTTAGTTGAATACTCCATGAAAGTAGACCCAGAGGTCAGTCCAATGGTTAAACCAGCAAGAAGACTTCCAATAGCTATGCAGGACAAAGTCAAAGTCCAGTCAGACAAAATGGTGCAGCAAGGTGTAATTTGTCCAGTCACAGAACCAGCTGAGTTAGTGTCTTCCATGGTAGCTGCTCATAAGAAAAATTCAGATGAAATCAGAATATGCATTGAACCTAGAGACTTAAACAAGGCATTAAAAAGATCTCATCGTCCTATGAGTAGAGTCAAGGAGATTGCAACCTTCATGCCAAATGCCACTGTTTTTTCTGTCTTAGATGGAAAGAGTTCATTTTGGCAAGTGATGCTTGATCGCAAATCTTCACCAATGACTACATTCAGTACCCCATTTGATAGATACAGATTCCTCAGAATTCCTTTTGGAATAAATTCTGCCAGTGAAGTCTTTCAGTATGCAATGGAGTAAATGTTTTTAGGCTACCCGTGTGCAATAATAGTTGATGATTTACTAGTTGGAGGTAATGATGAAGCAGAGCATGATAGAAACCTCAGGAAAGTTCTGGACAGAGTGTGTGAAGTGAATTTGAAGCTCATTCCTCTGAAGTGCAAATTCAGACTACCAGAAGTTACTTATGTAGGTCATTTATTTACCAGTACAGGCTTATGACCAGATCCTGCTAAACAAGCAGCCATTCTTGAGATGCCAGCTCCAGACTAGGTCAAAGCCTTACAGAGTTTGCTTGGTATGGTTAACTATTTGGGCAAATTTATCCCTGACATTAGTGAGTTATCACTGCCTTTAAGAGAGCTGACACACAAAAATGGTGCATGGTCATGGTTAGAACAACACCAGAGAGCATTTGATAACCTCAAACATTAAATTGCTAACCCACCTACATTAAGATACTATGATGTCCATAAACCAGTAATTCTTTCCTGTGATGCTTCAAAGTTCGGTCTTGGTGCAGTTATTCTTCAAAAGAGCAGACCTGTTCCCTATGCATCTAGAGCTCTTACCCCAACTGAGATGCAGTATGCTCAAACTAAAAAGGAACTTTTGGCAATTGTATTTGCATGTTCAAAGTTCCATGATTATATTTATGGCTGAGCTATCCAGATAGAAACTGACCATCAACCTCTAGTCACTATTTTAAAGACGCCTAAGCATTTTGCTCCAGCAAGACTATAAGTAATGATGCTCAAATTGCAAAACCACAATTTCAAAATGGTTTATACAAAGAATAAGGATAAACTTCTTTATCTGGCTGACACCTTATCCAGATCACTCAGAAATACCATGGAACAGCTTGATGCAGAGAATTTTGACTTTGATGTCATGGAAGTGCATAATTTTTCTACTACGAGACTTAATGAGCTGAGAGATCATACAAAGACAGATCAAATTTTTCAAAAGCTCAACAACTCTATCAATGTAGGATGACTGTCAAAGCAATCATGTGTACCACCAGAAGTACTACCTTACTTTACATACAGAGACGAGATGCTGATGGAAGATGGTATAATTTTCAAAGGGCACAAAGTTATTGTTCCTACTTCCTTACAATGTGAATGCATCCAGATTTTACATTGCGGTAACCCAGGTTCCAAATCTACCAAAAGAAGGGCAAGAAGACTAGTATTTTGGCCTTCTCTTGCAAAAGCCGTTGATAAAGTGCTTTCTTCTTGTTCAGTGTGCAACAGTACTAAGCCACATTTGCAAAAAAGAGCCACTTCAGCTAAGCCAAATTCCTGAACTACCTTAGTCAACAGTACAAAATAAGCAATTTATTGATGACCCCACAAAATTCTATAGAGAATTGAGAAACAAGGCAAAAGGAATTGAAAGGCCACCCAAAAAAAGAAGAAATAGATACATTTTGGAGAAATATCTATGATGATCCTGTGGAACATAACAAAGATGCTAAATGGATAGAAAAAGTAAAAGAAAGAATAAGAAGTTCAAAGGTACAGGATATGAAATGGGATGAGGTAACAGCCAGAGAGATTGAGATAAAGTTAAGAAAAGCCTGCAAGTGGAAAACCCCAGGCCCAGATGTAGTACCTAACTTCTGGCTAAAATAATTAAAATCTTTGCATGAATATTTAGCCCTGAGTAAGAACTATTTATATGCAAACCCTGAACAGACACCAACCTGGTTAAAAACAGGAAAAACAATGCTCCTGCTTAAGAGTGAACCTGCAAGTTATCTTAAAAATTATAGACCAATAACTTGCTTTCCAATGACATATAAACTATATACTGGAATTGCTGCTGACAGAGTTTATAGTCATTTAGAAGAAAATTCAGTCATAGCAATAGAACAAAAGGAGCCATATGGAAATAAAGGATCATCTGTTGATAAATAAAATCATAATGGAGAACTGTAAAAAGGGGAAGGATCCAAGTATGGCATGTGTTGGCTACAAAAAAGCATTTAATAATATCCCGCACTCACAGATAAAAGAGTGCTTAAATATTTATAAGATAAACACTGCACTGATCAATTATATTACAGTGACCATATAACAGTGGCAAATGAATTTGCAATTGAACCATGTTAAAGGACAAATTATTGTTCCAGGGATAAAAATTCAAAGGGGGATATTCCAGGGTGACTGTCTGTCACTGTTGCTATTCTGCCTTGCCCATAACTTATTAAGCTGTCTACTTAACAGCTTAGGCCATGGCTATAATTTGGCTTCTAGAAAACAACAACGTGTAAAAGCCTCACATCTTCTCTTTGTCAGTGATTTAAAACTGTATAACTCATCAGATGAGGAACTGAAAGCACAACTGCAAGTATTCAAAATCTTATCAGATGATATAAGAATGGCATTTGGTTTTGATAAATGTGCAAAAGCAACATTTAAAGCACGAAAACTGCAGCACCAAGAAAACATCAGTTTGGGACAAGAATGTGATATAAAAGAACTTGAACAAGAGGGCGTGTATAAATATTTGGGAATTAATGAAGGATCAACAATAAAACATGAACAAATGTGAATAAAACTTAGTAAGGAATATTTTAGAATACTTAAATTAATCCTGAAAACAGTGTTGACATCTAGGAACAAAATTCAAGCTATAAACCATTTCCTCTTCATATCCTAACTTACAGTTTTGGAGTGATTGACTGCCCCCAAACTATGTTGGATAGATTGGACAGGAAAACAAGAAGGATGCTTCATGGTCACCAAATGATTTATAAAAATCAGTGCATACAAAGATTATATATTCCCCGTGCTGAAGGAGGTATGGGCCTCCTTGAAATTAATTACATGTATAGAGCTGCAATCGTGGGACTGCACACATATCTGCTGATCTCGCAAGGCTCAAATATAGTGAAAGTTTTGAAACATGATGATAATAAATCTAAGACGACCTCCCTGCTTACTCTAGCATAAGCATTTTGGTGTCAAGCAGGAATGGAAATCAAACCAGAAGTAAATAAATGTCAGGCAGCAACTGAATGTGCCAAAAAACAAAAGAAAGAATATAAGGTGAAGGATCAGATGAAAAGGCAAGAAATGTGGAAAATGCATACATATAGTTGCAAATATAGAAAACTTCTGTAAGAACCTCATGTTGATCAGGATCAAATGTAGGAATAGTTATAGAGAGGAGAATTCAAACCAAAAGATGAAAGGTTAATATTGGTGGCCCAAGATAGTGGGCTATGTAAACTTTGGTTTACAAAGTACATTAAAGATATAGTTAAAACAGACAAATGTAAGTTTTGTAAAACAGAATTGGAAACAGTTGCACACCTTCTTGTTGGTTGTGACATAATAATGGCAGAAGGATTGTATACTGAAAGGCATAATAATGTGGCAAGACTGTTGCACTGAGGATTGTGCAAACATTATTTATTTAACATTTGTTAACCGGGAAAGTCCGACTTAGAATAAAGCCAATTTTCAGCAAAGGCCTGGGAGAGAAACACTTCAGATGCATGCCTTTGTAATGTGGGAGAAATTTAGAGCACCTGGAGGAAACCCACACAAACACAGGAAGGACATGCAGACTCCACACAGAAGGATCCCCAGCTGAGAATCGAACTGGAGAACATCTTGCTGTGAAGTGACAACACTACCGCTGCACCACTGGTATTGAAATGGCTGAAAAATACTGGAAACATGAGTCACAATGCATCACAGAAAATGATGAAGTCTACATCGCATGGGATCACCCATTACTAACAGTTCAAAAGACAGACGCAAGAAAAACAGACATAGTGGTCCATGAAAAGAAGACAAAAGTAACATTGATCATTGAAATTGCTACACCCAGGACTACAGTGTCTTGCATACAGAAAGATGCAAAAGTCATAAAATATCAGATTTGCAAGCGGAAATGAGAGAAATGTGGAAGAATGATATCCAGACATTTCCTCAAATGTCCAGTAGTACGAGCAACGGGTCTTATAAAAAAGAATCTACAATCGTATTTAGCTATGTTACCAATACATATAACTCCATATAAATTGCAGAAGGAGTAATTACTGGGCACACTGCGGGTGCTGCAAAGAGCACTTCTGGCATGACATCAAAGATTGAAACAATACTAATTTCATGAACGTTAATCGTACTTTGACTTAGGAATGGGGTCCATTCCCCTCGTGGTATTAGAAACCCAAAAGATTTGGAATAATTAAAAAAGAGTAAAGCTAGGGATATGGACATAACTACACTCGAAGATTCCACGGGGGTCTATCAAGATGCTCTGACCTTGATTAAGGAAAGAAATCCAGTCTTATTTTTCCTTAAAAAAACAAAAAAAAAAAAACAGATACAAGTTCGGAGCTGAAAAAATAGCAGTTCCCAATAATGTCTGAAGATAAATGCTTACATGGACACATGAATCATATCTGGAAATAGTGTTTGCATTTCCCCCAGATAAAGAAAGCCAATTTATCAATACCCCTTTAGATTGGGAATAAAGTAAAAGAGCAAATAACCATACTCACAGACGTCAACTTACTGCTGTCATAACTATAAACAGCATGCTTTTTCAGTCTAACCCCTAAAAGTCAACAATTCTGAGTGCCCCTATTATGTCACATTAGGATAAAAGCAAAAGGACAAATAAAAAACAAGAAACATATTTCATTTTCTTGATGACAGACTTATATAGACAGCATGCCTCCTTACCTATACCCCCAAATGATAGCCATCTGTATAATCATCAGATATTTGATTGTGTGGAAAGTGAAAAAAATACCATCACAGTAATGCATTCGAGCTTCCTGTTCCTAGACAGTACATTGTTCTTAGACAAGCTGTAGTGACCTTCCATGAATACCACTATTTGATTGCAAGAACATTTAATCAAATAATCACCAACCAGCCCCCATACAGGCAATAGCAACTGTCTATTCACATCTCTGAGTACAGACAGTTCAAAACTACATGGGGTTCAGGGCAGAAACCTCAGCTAAACATCTGCCATCAAACGCCATTTATACAGCCTTGAATATGAAAGATACCAGGCCCCCAGGAGCTCTCAGGTTCTAAACAGTCTAGAATGTATTTTATGCCTTATTTATGAAATATAGTGACTTGCTAACTGTCCCTTTTTAATACTGCTAACAAAGAGTTATGCATGCGACTGCAAATACTGTGCATCCACAGATAAAAATTGGTGATATTTTATACACACACACACACACACACACACACACACACACACACACACACACACACACACATACAGACACACACACACGCACACACACACACACACACACACACACACACACACACACACACACACACACACACACACACACACACACACACACACACACACACACACACACACACTTTGCATGTTTCCCTACAGGCACATTGGAGAGATGCTTACACACATATTCAGACACACACACACACACACACACACACACACACACACACACACACACACACACACACACACACACACACACACTGTGCATGCTTACCTACATGCACATTGTAGGGATGCCTATTCTGTTATGGTATATCTTTGCAGTACTGGATGAAACCAAAGTAACCTAGTCAAAACCCACAGAGAGGCAGAGTAAGTGAGAGAGAGAGAGAGAGAGAGAGAGAGAGAGAGAGAGGATAATCCATAACAAAGAACACTACCAGAGAGCAAAGTGCTGTAAGATGGCATTGCTTCTTGCTGTGCCTCACTGCCCATGATCAGCTGTTTTCACACACATCCTGCCCAGATCACCAAAGGTACTCATGTATTACATTGAATGTGATGGAAAGTGAAATAAATTATGGATTATTGTTAATCATAAGTATGCTGCAACCACCCCGATCCTACACACGTATACCCCCCTCCCACACACACACACACACACACACACACACACACACACACAAGACATGCATGCAAAATCTGTAGCAGTAATCATTTTACATTGATTGCAGCAAATATGATAGATTGTGTAATACCACTCTCATCATGTCAGATCACTGATTGTTTAGCAGTGATAAAACAACAGTTGGAATACATCTCCTTTTTCTGTAGATGGCCTCTGTACCCTTTAAGTATGTCTGCATTATTGAATGTGTACACCTTAGGTGGCTATGTGTGGTAAAAACTGCCACAATAAAGTATTCCAGTTTACAAAAATTCACACTAATGTTTCAAAGCCAGATTATGATAGGAGGCTCAGTTATTTTCATTCACAGACAGCTACCATATCAAGTAACTATAGATTGTTGATTGTGTACACCTCAAATGTCCAATTGTGATTTTACTACTACTACTTCTACTACTACTAATGATAATAATAATGTGCACTTAAGAAAACTGGGACATTTTAGTGTCTTTTTTAAATCATCCGTTTTTCTTCTTTTTTAATAGCTTAAATGTGACTCTTCATAGCTTAGTGTTCTTCCTACCTTGTAATTTGTCCTTATTCCCCCTGTCTAATTATTTTATTCTTCTCTACACTCTTTTGCAGGAATCCCAGTAACGAATTTCGGAGTTCAAGTTGTGGCAAACCTAAAATGTTATATTGCCTGCTCCCACAACCTGGATTCAAGCCAGTTTTGTTATTATCCTGCTGCATGATGAAACATTTCAGTGTCACTACATTCTAAGCATCTTTTTGTATAGGCTGACTGCATTTGTAGTTGTACTCACTATTAGCTGCTTATTTATCAGCTAGTGCTTTTCTACATAGGTGGTATAGGGTGGTTTGGAGCTCAGCTTTATCTCTACCTTCTCTTCTATTTCAGGTTTGATTCATACTAGCTCATAGTTACTTGTCAGACAAAATAAAAAGGAACTGTATTTTTTTTCAATAATTGGATGTCTTTACCTTATTTGACCTACATTTCCTAAGCAGGAGCAATACAGCATTTCAGTTTAATATGTTTAATATTGTCTACTTTAAGGCACCCTTACTTGTTGTCGAAAGGCTTCCCACATATCTGAGCATGTGTAGACTGATTGTCTCCCTTTAGTGAGTTCATTGTAGCATGGTTTGCTCCTTTCCCACCCCCAATTCCTAGCCACACCATGATCATCCAGTTAAGGTATCGGCTCTCCACATCCCAAAGAAAGCTCACCATACCCCATGCAAAACTGCAACTACTACCATCTTATTTCTTCCATTCATTATGCAATTCTCCTAGGCCCCACCTGACTGCCATACAATCCAAAATAATACCCAATTAAAACTATTACAGCAAATATTTGCACATCAAAAATCCATGAGGAGCACTGTTTTTTCATCACAACCCTTTCAATCACTAGCCTCTCACACTCCCCATCTTACTTCCATGTAAACACACTTCTTTTTCAAATCCAATTTAGTCTCTTTCACTCAAAATGCATTCACATACCTAACTCTTACATTTTGCCTTCACAGTTTTGTACATATAAAACATCACAAGTCCAATATAATACTATATAATAACACAGGCATGCATCAAAAGCTCTCAAACATTTTCACAACCTCTATTAATGCTCAGTTTTTTTCAAGCAAACATTATTACCACCAACCTTCATCTACTAAAACATCTTACCCACTCATCCCCACTCTATCATTCTTCCTCATATGAAACTGACCCAATAAAGGCACTCCTATACAAACAAAACACACAATCTTATACTTATCTTCTCACCTGAATCCCCTCATTTACATAGTCCTCATCTGATGTTACATCATATCCAATGCAATCATCTATCAAACAGCTAATTGCAAAAGTAAATAATTATTGCACCACCCCATAAAAGGATCGCTCTTAAATGCAAGAAGTTTAACAAACAAGCTAAAGTAACTTTACACATTCCTTTCAATTCACAACTCGGACTTTGTCAATATTATTTTATCATAGATTAAAGATGATGCACTTACCCTTAGTCATCATTTCCATGGCTACCACTATATGTTCAATCCCTGACCCAGGAACATTGGGGATTGGACCCTAACCCTAGCTAAAACAAACCTGCAAACATCCTTTATAGCACAATGTGCATCCACCAGAGGTACATACACTAACTGGCTAATTGTTAAGTTACATCTACCCAAACTTCAATCCTTAACAATAGGCCTAACCAGCATGCCTCCTGCTTGAATAATTCCCACAAATTGAAACTTGTTGAAAATGTACTGTCAAACATCCACCCTGCTGAGAATGTAATAATCATAAATGATTTAAACATTAACTTCCAGGTTCGAGACAAATGAACTCCTAGCCAGCCTTGGTCTCAGTAAGTTAAAGAACTAATAAGAACAAACTTTTTTTCAGGGAGCCACACTCGTATTCATTTCATTACCACTAACACTCCTGAATTATTTTCCTTAATTTATAGACAGCCTCCCTCTCTTAGCAACTACTGATCTTAACCTTCACATTTAAAATTCCAACCAAAAAAATCACCCACCCCAATCTCTTTCTATTCCAAAACTCAAAACAACATTCAGTCACTACATAAATACCTGAGAAACACTAATTGGTACATTATAACGTCAGGCTTATATCCCTCATTTACCATTGCAACAGTAACCAACTTCCTAATTCATCACTAAACAAAAAACAAACATAATAACACAACTTTTCAAATTCAGCCATAACCACTGGTTGCAAAAGAGTCCCTTGCTCTGCTTCCTCTTTGTAAATTAAAGGATGATGCATGGCAAGTCCCGAAAATGAAGCTTTCCCTGATAACATGCAAAGGTTCACCCACATTTATAACCTTGCTAAAATGCAACAAGGAGACACAAATCCAAGCATCTTCAAACCAATCACAAATAATGATAAGCAGAACCAAGCAGTTTTGGAAATTATTAATGACATCATAGGTCACCACTAAAGGCTCACCAAGAAATGGAACTATACATTCAAGCTTAGTAAATCTAGCCTTCACTCATTTTCTCAAATAAGTCTCCCCACTACCTCCTTCATTCCCTCCCTCCCTCAGCCATCTACCAACAAAAATTGAATCCCCTTCCTACTCCAAATAATCATCTCTACCAATATATTGACAGTCGTAGCTGTCTACCAACAAAACTTGAATCCCCCGCCTACACCCAATAATCATATCTACCAATATATTGACAGTTGTCTCAACATTATCTCACAGGACATCCCAAATGGATCAGATGACACTGATCTCCAATTTATCACTCTAAGGAGCATCTTGCACAATTCTTCAAGGTGCAGTTTAACAACGGTCTCACACACATTATACCTTCCATTTAAAGACCACTATAAAGCATACTCTGAAAAATCCCAAGCCAATGTCCACAAATTATTTCAGACCCATATCAATACTTTCTACCTTGGGAGAAATATTTGAAGATAAATCAATAACAAGGTATCTGACTATCTGCATTCTCACAGGACATTCTCCACTAAACAACAAGGCTTTAAGTTGGGTAGAAGTATCCAGACTGCACAGTTTATACTAACAGAACAGATAATATCCTATCAAACATAAACAAGATCAACCTTACTGGAGTCATCCGAATTATCCTCATGAAAGTGTTTGACCTGGTAGACCACCCCCTGTTATTTGATGCACTGACAACATTGTGAATCAGCAACCAAGCTATCTTCTAAGATTCAAATGCTTTCTAATAGTCCACCAATTCATTACCAGAGTATGCAAATCCATGTCTGCTTTCAGACACCCCACAAAAGGAGAACCACAGAGGTCAGTCATTTCATCCATGCTATTCTCCTTGCTTTTTGACTCTCTCCCAAGTGACTTATACTATTTACCCATAATCCTCTGCACAGATGATAGAGTGATTTACAGATCTGACCACTCACACTCAAGAACCCAACTACAACAGGATTTTAAGCAACTCTCAGAATGGCTAACTGGAAAAAACTAATCCTAAGTACCAAAAACAAAAGAATAAATAGTTGAGAACAAATACAAGATTTCTAATATTTCTCCAGATGGGCAGATTGCAACCAATAACAATACACCTCTGACAATACTCATCCTTTCAGATACTTCAGCATATGACTTGAACAACATCCAAATTTCAATCACCATATCTAATTTATGAAGTCAAAAATCAACTCGTAACATTTCTGGAAAAAAAATAAACTGCACACTTTCTCTCCCCAGAAAAAGAAATGCAATTGACAAATGGCTACTTTTCCACCAAATGGAAAATGGACCACCTCTTACATCTAAAACCTCCAAATTGATCTCCCTTCAGTAGAAATCACAGCCAAGATCATCTGCATATTCATCACACTACCTTCATATCAGACCTTCACTGTAATTTGCTCATTAAATCTTATTGAAAGATATGTAAAGCTGCTACTAGTGTCTTTTCTTTATAAACTAATTAACTTGGACACCCCCCCTTTACCAACTGTCTCTCAGTTTGTAGAGCCCACACACCAACATAAACACTATCCAAAAACAAATTTCACTCCAAAGGTTACACCCTCTAAGCAGTAGGTCCTCAGATCTAGAACGCATTCCAGCCTACCTGATAACAACAAAAGCCATCTTCCTAAAACTCCCTTAACTGAAGACATTCTTATTTAAATATGCATATTGTAAATTTTTTGATACAGGTGCAGTCATCTGAATTCTTTTAAACAATATATCTTCAAATATTTCTCCATATTTCAGTACCTTTTTAATTACAGTATCCCACTCCCACCACCACTATTACAGACCTCTTTACTTGCATATCCTGTATATAACACTCTTCTTCTAATGAAATCCTGTCTTGCCTACTGTAAGTAGGTAGGTAAGTACCTGTCTATATAGTCTTGTCATAATTATCCTTATTTTATTTAGGTTCTGTCTGCTTTTGTTAAGGTACTATGTTAATGTGTTAGAATATTACCATTCACATATTAATATCTTATTTGTTGCATTTCTGCATTTCTATACTATTACAATTGCATGACACTGTCTGTTCTTCGGTATTTTTCTTTTTTATACTCAGACTGAACCTGAGTCACTGAGCATTCTACCCCAGTTAGCACAATGACATAAATAAGTAAATAAATAGAAGAATTACCACAGTAATTGCATTTAAAACTTGTTTCATTCAAACCCATCTTAGCCACAGTAAAACATTTCAACTTAATTCACAGTACTACACACTAATCCTGCCAAGCCAGATTAGTGACTGTTTAAACTGAAGAAATGATAAACACATCAGTTGTTTTCTTCCATTGACAGCCTCACAGTCTCCCAGTAGTTGTACCCACTTTGTTAACTGCATATAATCCAGATGGCTGATTGTGATAAAAATGGCCACTATAATATATTTAAACTTTATCATGAAAATAGTATCCACAGTAAAGTGTTGTAGTTTTTTTTTTCAAAGTACTGCAAAGTGAGAATAAACAATTGCACTTGAACAAATACACCAGGGTCAGTTATTTCATCCCCATACAAAAATCCCTCCCTTCTCAGCAATTATACTAATTTTGTTGACTGTGTACCCTCAAATGTCTGACTGTAATAAAAATAATGGACCCAGTAATTTATTTCATCTCTGTTTTATTCACTAAGCAGTCAGACACACAGAACCATTTTAGTGTGTTCCACACAAATACAAATTAATATTGCAAAGCCACATCCACTGCCCATAATATATGGTTACCTGCCACTGATAAAAAAAGTACTTTACCTACTACAATTCAGATATTTGCAGTCAACTGCAATTTCAATGGCATCACTGCCACCAATGGGCTCCCATTGATATTTCAATTCTAACCATCTCATCCATTTCCTTTTTCAAAAATCATGGGCTTATGTCTCTTGCTATCCCACCTATGATCTAGACAACCAGTCAGACAGTTCCAAAGGTTCTCTTGCTTGAATAACTAGATAGTGGGTGGCACAAAACAGAAAGCCATGCAACTCATATGATTCTACATCCATGGTGTCTTTGAGCAGGTATGCAGCAACATTGGTAGCAGCATTTCCCCTCGCCAATTAAAATAAGAAACAAAATATCACAGGTAGCCTGACTAACATCCTAGGTAGACATCTAGTTAATTTATCACTAATGCTGGCCATGCTGCTGAGCTGTAAATTGATCACTGATTAAATTGCATTAGATGACCATATTAGCAGATGAACATATGCAAGAATCTTAAATGTATAGTGAGAGTGTCTTTGGAATCTCTGACAGATGCTTCTGTGTGGGATGCATATAACTCACACTTCTAGAATAGTCTCTCTGTAATAACCAAAGAAAGTTAGGGATGTGTAATCTAAATGAACCCTGTTCATGACCTCAGCAACCAATGCAGTGGCAAGGAGTTGTGGCCAAGAGGTTGCCAGTGCTTGCTTTGGTGACAACCCAAAGGCCTAGTGGTGGACACCTACAGTGAAGGAAGCTGACACATTAAATGCAGAGTCCATTTGAGCAATATTAATAGATTGGGGGGGTTGCCAAATTTAACTGCTAAGTACAAACATTTCAACTTCTTAGCACAACAAATCTAGACAAAGCATTAAAATAATGGGGTGGGGAGGACAAAGCCCCAAAAATAGTGACAGGGTTTAAGTATTGCTCTTATAAACTTAGAACGTTGGTAGAATTAGAATTGTTGTATTAGCATGCATTTTCTGAAGGATGTGAAATCTAAAACTAAAAGTCTGTCATTATTTAAGAACTTCAATCTTCAGTGATTTGCAAGAAAACCATGCATTTTATGTGGAACAGGCTATAAGGCAGAAATCTAGACATTGTGCTAAAATCTGGAGAGCTGAGAGGTATGGCTAAGTGTCAACTGCCCAGAAAAACATCAGCTGCAACAGTCACACATAAGAAAAGCTAAAGTATAGGAGGAATTTGGAAATGTTATGGAGAATGATTTCTAAATGGCCTCAGATAGATTCTGGTAAGCCATCCAGTGACTATATTTATGGAGTGATATCTTGTTCAGGTTGTTATTAGCAATGGTGGAGAATCACTGACCACAACTGGGAACATGGCAGGGAGGTGAAAGGACCACATTCAGGAAATCTTGAATCTAGAAGACCAGCTCTTCTTCAAGGAACTCACCTTTTTTCTCTTCTTTGAGTTGTGTGATCTCACAATAAACCACAGTACTTGAAGCAAAGCAAGCTCCAATATATCAACAACATGCATAAGTAATTTTATAGTTCTGATGTTTTCAATTCTGAAAAAGGAGGGCACGTTAAATATCAAGGCTCCCACTAAAACAACATGAAGTCTCAGGATTGCTGCTACTGAGAGCTATGCCTACTTTTTCATTGCTAAGTCAGATATGGTTAAAGTGGGCACCATACTCTACTAAATGTATGCCTTGTCTCACTGCTGTTTGTGGTTTTACAGATAAACTGCCAAGCAGAGTTGAGGCTCAGTGAGTATTACTTTAAATATGTGTGGGCTGCAACTTTGTTGTTTACAGATAGTGTTGTCTTTGTACTGAAGAGTGACTGAGATTTGTCCTATGCAATGGTGACTATCTGCTGCTACATATGCAGCTCACTAACAAGAGTGTCAGAAGGTGTATATTTCTACTTAAATGTAACATATAAGCTTCCCAAAAGCATACCTGTGTTATCAACTGCCAGTACTGGCTAACTGTGTATGAGTTTTCTGTACAGTCTTAGCTATTTTAATGCCAGATACCCCTGTAATACTCTTAGTTGTTTGAAAAGCACAATTATAGGCATATGCAACAACTGTTTTACTTTTAAAATGTTTGCAAAAGTATACATTTAGTGGCAAGCATCAACTTATGGAACCTAGAGTGTTCGAGTGATAATAACCATTGGTACCGGCTAACTGTGGTTGCGTGCTGCACGTGGTATGGATTTTACATCTGTAGCTACCTGTTGAATGTTCAAGTGGTTACTTTAATGAGTCGGATATCAGAGTTTTATGTAGTAAACACCATGTTTCAGTAGCGCGTGTATTGCCTAACCTTTAGTCTCACATTAGAGTGCATATTAGACTTTAATTATTATGGGATGCTATATTGTTCCTTAATTACATCAGGAATGCAATATTAACATAATGTTTTAATGATTCTGCCTCCATATTAATGATTATGCCTCCATATATATACTATTGTAAATGGTAATGTTACTAGCTGTGTTGGTTTAACCACAATGCCACTGCAAATGTTAAAAATGTCTTCTTGGATAGAATGTCCCATGTTTGAGTAGAGACTCGCTTTGCCAACACTCATGTTGCACACCTTGTTCCTCAACTTATACCTGATGCATACTAACTGATTTGCCCAGCTTTTAGAATCCTACTGTGATGGCTTCATGAAATTGCTAGTTGCAACTCAAATGTGTTCCCTATGTAAATGAATCCACCCAACTTATAATTTTTATTTGAACCTCAATATATGAAGAATAGTGACCAATTATACCTTGTGTTTGTACTAGTATGTGCATTATCTTAAATGTTATGTTACCTAATAACTGTGTTTAACATCCTACCTATTTAACCTATTTGTTTCTCCCTCCCTTTATGCAACCAGTTGCCCTACCTGCTCGTAAGGCACTAAAACTGTAGAACTGCCCTGTCCTGTTGGCCAGCAACCTTAAACCATCTTATAACTGCCGTCTTCACCCTAAACTAAGGAATCAAATCTTCTCCCGCCCTGAGAAACAGCGCCTCAAGGACAATACAATAGAAGAAAGTACATGTTATACAACTTCTGTCAGTAGAAGCAACATTGTATAAAGTATTGTAGGTCTTAAAGTACAATCCCCTGCTAGGGTGGCCAACAGCCATAACCTTCCTTTTCCTTCATCTTAGCCCTCCTTCCCTCCTATACCCTTATAAATACATATCCTTCCCTCCTCAAATTCCAAGACCTGCTACCTCCTAAAGGAAACTATCGTAGCTATACAGACTTTAACCACTAGATGGTGCCTTTGTCCTAGATCTATCATTCTGTCTTAAAACACATCTCACAAGAATATAGTATTCCTAGCTTGTAGAGTTATAGTCCCACTCTATCCCTCTATCCCTCTATCTTCTTACTCTGTATCATTTAGCTACCCTCCCTCTATCCCTACTATCAAGACTAACACCTCCCACCTTTCTCCACCTTCACTTACCTTAACAATCAGCTCTCCTAGGACTAACTCCTGTGGCTCTACCCACTCCGTTTGGCCTGCGGGCTCACTCTGCTCCCCCCCCCCGCCCCCAGTGCATCTACATTTATACATACTAACTACACCCCCCATCCATACAAGCAATCACATTGACCAACCCCTTAAAGTGCTACAACCCACTTCCCACTAGTCATTATCTATCTGCACCTATCCCTGTATACCAACCTACACTCAATACTTCTACAATGCCACCTAACACTATCCTTACACACTTTAAACCCTTACACCTACTATCACTCCTACCTATTTTAGCTATACCCTACCTAATTACTTTCTATGAACACCTTAACTACCTACACTTTCATAACCCCATGAAACAAACCTCCACACCACCACTCATCATCCCTCATAGCCATAATCACACATCCTATCCTCCAAAGTATCAGCCAAATATCATAGACTCACTCACATCACATACTACAGCCCTAGAGCTAGAAATCCCCAGAACCTAATATGTAAAGGTTTAATTCTCACTCTGGCCATACAACTCCACTCCCTAATTGATCGTGACATACACCCAAACCCTGACCCAAATTCTACCACTACCACAAAGCCTAACACCCCAACTTCTATTAATGCATATCTGGTCAACAGACCCCCTAACTCTCTCCTGATTGCCCATCTCAATATTCAAAGCATAAATAATAAAGTTACCCACCTACACGCCCTCATGGATGTACATTCATTTGACATCCTTTGTCTCTGTGAAACATGGCTCAAGCCAACGATACAAGATACTACTGTTATCTCCCTAGGTTACAGTATCCTAAGACTTGACCGTAATTCTAAGAAAGGTGGAGAAGTAGCTATTTTATATAAATCTTAATTACAAGTCACCTCCATAAACTCTAAACCTCCTCTAACTAGCAATGCAGAAATTCTTATCTCCAAAATTCAACTCAACAAATGTAAATCCATGTATATAATCTGTATTTACCTTCCCCCAAGCAACAATATCAACACCTTAGTGGCTATCCTAAGTTGGATGTCCACCACCTACCCACAAGAAACCATAATTCTTGGTGACTTTAATATAAACTGGAGGTGTTGCACATCTGAACAGCCTTCTACCCATATTAACCTACATGGTTTTATGCAAACCATTACAGCCCTCACTAGAACCAATGAACATAATAACAATGACAGCACCCTAGATTGGATTCTCACAAACGGTCATCACTAGTCTTACAAAGTAGGGACCCTCCCTGATGATATAAGTGATCACTCACTCACCTTTTTAATCAGGTATAAGAGTGACATCCCAAATCCAACCATTTATAATAAAATAAGGTCTAACAAAAATTTTAACCCCGACAGCTTTCAAAAAGAACTCAGAGCTTGCGACTGGTCACCCCTGAAACACCTACCATTAGAAGACGCCATTAAATACTTTAATTCTAAATTTTTAACCATTCTAGACTACCATGTCCCAACACGAATAATAAGAAGTAGGTCTAAACCAGCCCCTTGGCTCTCCAAAACTACCAAACAAAAAATCCTCCATAGAAACAAACTCTGGGCTAGCTGGCATACAACCAAAATCCCAGCAGATCAACTAAAGTTTAGACAGCTAAGAAATGAAACTAAAAAAGCCATATTGTCAGATAAAAGAAACGTTTACTGTCACGTCCAACAAACCCACCAAAATAAACCTCAAAAAGTCTGGTCTGGTATCAATAAACTTTTGCACCCAGGTCACTCAATTACACCCACCCCCTCAGGCTCTAATCTCAGCAACCCTAACCAAATTGCCAATTCTTTTAACACTTTCTTCACAGACACCATTTAATCTTTGGCCAATCAGCTATCCCCTGACACTACATCTTCTTCCACTGTTATCCCTAACAGCCCCCCATTATTTCAATTCCAACCTGTTCCTACATCCTTTGTCTGCACCCTTATTTAGAAACTTAAACCCACCACCCTCTCTGCAGATCTACTACCTGCAGAATACCTGCAAAAAGCTGCCAAAGCTATAGCCTACCCCATATCCATCCTCATTAACAGAACTATTTCTGAAGGAACTATTTCATCAATCTGGAAAATCTCACATATCATCCCCCTGCATAAAGGAGGTAATTCCAAAGATTTTTCTAACTATAGGCCTATAGCCATATTATCCCCACTGGCAAAAATCATGGAGAAGTGCATTCATAAGCAACTATTAAACCACCTACTAGAAAACAACCTACTAGCTACCTGCCAACATGGCTTCAGACCATTTCATAGCACCTCCTCTTCTCTTTTATCCTTCACCGACTGCATTAATAAAAAATTGTAATAATGACACTCTGTCCTCAGCACTCTTCATTGATCTGTCAAAAGCCTTCGACATGGTCAATCACCAGCTACTCATAAACATGCTCAGAAACTTCTCACTGGATCCACTTGTTATACAGTGGTTCCAATCCTATTTAAATAACAGGCAACAGGCTGTATTATGGGAGAATAACTTGTCTTCCCATCTCCCAATTATCCTTGGTGTCCCTCAAGGCTCCATATTGGGTCCTCTCCTCTTCCCTATTTTTACAAATGACCTACACTCTGTATTACCTCAAGCTACCTGTATCCAATAACCGGATGATTTCACACTAATATGCTCAGCCTCTTCACTATCACAACTTCTTTCCCTAACCCAAGATGTGTTTAGCACAGTAGAGAATTGGCTTATTCACCATCGTCTCATCCTGAACCCAAACAAAACAAAAATGCTACTATTCACTCCCACCCGCAGAGCCCCCCCCCCACTGCATTTCACAGTCACATTTAGCAATGGTACGATCATATCTCCCGATTCTACCACAAAACTACTTGGAGTACTAATCGATAACAACCTCACTTTCGAGCACCATATTAACAACACTATAAAAACAGTAAACAAGAAACTAGGTTCCCTCTATAGGATCAAACCCTTTCTGACTCCACTAGTCAGGACCACTATTGTCCATACCCAATTAATCTCAACCCTACTATATGCGCCCCCTATCTATACCAAACTATACAAATGTAATCTGAACAAATAGCTCCTACAATAATATTGCCAGATTTGCAACTGGGTCTACCTATAGAACCCATCATTGCAACAATCCTAATCGACTAGGATGGTTAGAATTGTCAAATCTTATTCTATTGAACCAGCGAACAATTGCCCATAAGATACCGTATCAACCTACAAATACTCCAATACTCACTAACCCAATCACCCCCTACAATAACCTGAAGACCCTGTGCTCATCAAATAAATTACCGGTAAAGATAAGTAAAACCAACAATCTGGCTGGAGACTCTCTATTCTCTAACACAGTGGGTAAAACCAGGAACACCTTCCCTAATGACCTAACCTCCTTACCCTCAATTACCCTATTTAAAACCAAACTCAAACCATACCTTAAATCACACTGGCTATGCCCCTGTGCAAACCCAGATTAACTACCTCCCTTGTCTCCAGACACTAATCTTCTCACTCACACAAACTCATTAATCTTTTACTAACAATAATGTGTGTGTAATCTTTTTTTTAGTTTAATAGTGCTCTATTTCACTTACCTTATATATTGCTGTATGTATATCCATACTTGTTATGTAACTAGGAATGTTTTTTTTCCCTTACTCATAAGCTAAAATGTAATGTACTATTATAATTTGCCAAAACTTGGTAATGTACCTATGCTTTTGTTATTCTATTCTGGAATGCCGGAGCTTTTCTCCCCGGGCCTCCACTGAAAATGGACATATATCCAGTTAGACTAGCCTGGTCAACAAATGTAAAATAAAATAAAATAAACAAAATTGTTTATTGCTAAATCTGAAGAGGAAGGGATGAAAATTACATCTCCATATCAAAGGTCAAACATAGATAGGGAAGTCTGCCCTACCTCACTATGCTACCACCACAGACATTAAGAGTACAAGTGGTTTAGGAAAATGGATGGATGGATGGATGGATGGATGGATGGATGGATGGATGGATGGATGGATGGATGGATGGATGGCTGATGGATGGGTGGACAACACAAGTCCCTGGACTAAAGGCTACAGACAACAGCAAGCCAAATGAGCTCACCTCCTTCCTTGACTCCAACCAGAGCTGTGTTCCATATAGCACAAGATGTCTGTATCTGCATAACTGTGTGTGTGTTTGTGTGTGTGTGTGTGTGTGTGTGTGTGTGTGTGTGTGTGTGTGTGTGTGTGTGTGTGTGTATGCATATATACGTAAGTACATGTGTATATCTGTTTCTATGCATGCATGCATGTGTGTGTGTGTGTGTGTGTGTGTGTGTGTGTGTGTGTGTGTGTATGTGTGTGTGTGCATATCTAAGTGCATGCGTGTATCTATGAATATGCATGTATGTGTGTGAATGTGTGTGTGTGTGTGTGCACGCGCGCACATGTGTGTGTTTCTGCTTAAGTGTGGGTATGTGTACCTACATGCCTATCTGTATGCCTTTTTCTCCTTGCAAATGTTTTCTGCAGAATGTTATGACTTATGCTTTACTGAAGATGGAGTATCATTTGGAAATCTTGTTTCTGATTTTAATAAACAGTTGACACTTGTACCTACCATGGAGGGTGTACTCTGCATACCTTAAACAGCGATGATGAATCATTAGCATTTTTGTTTTTCTACAGAATATTCCTTTCAGAAAGTAGGGCACCATCTAGGCCTGGTTGACCATTTTAATTTTCCAAGCTTCTGTAGATCAATTTCTGTAATTATGTATCACACTGCCCTGAGGCAGAAGTATCAGTGTGGAAAGAGCAGCATGTAAAATTTTAAATTAATTTATAATACACCACTTTTCTAGTACTTAAGAATTTTATGTGATGTTCATTAGCACCCTGAAGTGATTTTTATTATTTACCATAAAATGTTAATTTTAGTAGATGAGAATTATATTGTATAGCATTCTTCAAAAATGTAATGACTGCACATCCATTTTTGTTGATGAAACAATTTCTGTTAAAACACAGCCATTCATCTACTAAATTGTTTCTTGCCTCTATAAATAGTGAGTCCTTGACTTTTCTTTCACTTTGAGCTTCCACAGGAATAACTGTAATGTCATCATTAATAAATATACAAAATGAAAGGTGTAAGTTTGAAAAATAAATGGTATGGTGCAAATATAGAAAATTTTAAACAGTACACAATGCTTGTGATGCAACAATATATAACAAGTTTTCTAGAAACTAATAAATCCTCTTAACTACAATGAAGTCATCACTGGCAAAGCAGAAGCATAAAGACAGACACATAAAGGAAAAAAATGCTGCCTGTCAAAAATAAAAATCTGAAGAACTGTAAGAGCAAACCAGCACTGCAAAGCCTTGCAAGTGGCTTCAAAAGTCACTTGTTTTTCTAATAGGAAAACATTTTATGAAGAGCATTAGTGATTTTTGTAAAGAAAGTACTAGAAAATACTATATACTGCACTCCAGTACACGGGTCTACCTGAAAACACTGAACGCTTACAACGCTGACAACGAGATAACCGACACTGGAAGATCAACAACGGAGATGACCGATGACTGAAAATCCTGACGCTGAGAACACCGACATGTTAAGGTAAGTGTGTGATAGTGACAGATGTTAGGGTCAGGGTGCGGGTAAGGTAAGTGTGCGATAGTGACAGACTTTAAGGTTAGGGGCGGGTTAAGTGAGTTAGGGTTAGGGTGTGGGTAAGGTAAGTGTGTGATAGTGACAGACTTTAGGGTTAGGGGCTGGTTAAGTGAGTTAGGGTTAGGGCACGGGTTAGGTGAGTGTGCAATAGTGACGGACCATAGGGTTAGGGTTTGGATTAAGGTTAGTGCATAGATCATTGTGTATGTAAGATTTAGTGTAGGTTTGTAAGGTTTTTGGTGTACTTGTGTTGTGTGTGTGATTTACGGAAAAGGTATTTGTTTTGTTTTGTTGATTGTCGGGATTGTGGCTTGTCTGGCATGTGAAGTTTCGTGTTTGTGAACTTTCAGTTTTGTGGTGTCAGTTATCTTGTTGTCGGTGTTTTTTGCGTGTCAGTGTTTTCATGTAGACCCCAGTACACATATCAAGTGATGCTTCAGCTTCCTTTCATTTACCCATTCAGTTTGGTAGGCTCATTGGATTTAATTCAGTGTATCGTTACTCCTGTGTCATTGTAGAGTAGGTGAACTGCACCAATGACCATTCTGTCATACAGACATTTAAGAGGAGACCTTATTCAGGTATATAGAACATTTAAAGACAACTACCTCTGGAGTGTTTGGAGTTATCAAACAGTAGTAGAGAATCATCAGACAACCTATGTAGGAGATTATATAGGAATGAAGGGTGTAATAATTGGTTCTCCAAAAGAGTAGAACATGAGATTAATTAATGTTTTTTGTACAGTATTATAAACATTTTTCTTGTCATATTTCAATGTACTTGGTAAGATATCTAAGCTGTCTAAACATTTGTAGATTTAGTTGAGTTTTTTTTTCCCATGTGTGACAGGTTTTGTCTGCTATTCTCACAAGTTGTTTAGTGGCTTTAGATAGCCAAGAAGCAGGAGACAGTTTTACTTTCTTTTTGCATCAATGAAGCCTGTTCATTTAGAATATTTATGAACAATTTATTGAATTCTGATATGGTATTATCTAGTGGGACTATGTTAGCATTATACTTTTTAGTGTGGCAATAAAAGTGTCAGCACTAAATTTTGATAAAATCCAAGCTGAATTGTAGTGATATTTTTAGGGATATAGTTGTGAGATTTTTAGCAAATTTTAGGAGATGGTTACTTCAGGGTTCCTAGAGTCATAGATTAGTACTAGACGAACTGCCCTTCTGGGTTATTTTAAGTCTACCCAATTATCCTATGTGAGGATCAAACCCTGCACCTTGCGTCCATAAGGTAAACACCTTAACCATTATGCCAACCTCCCACCCACTTTAGCACCTGCAAACATTATTTTACTTTGATATGAAGTCAGGATCCAATGCATAATGGTTCTTATGCTAGTACCATTATTATCTTTAGGTTGGTTCTAAATTAATTAATTAGAAACACATACATTTAAAATGTTTTCCAGAAGCTCAAAAGAGATTGTGGACTACTTACTCTATGTTTAAATAATCTTGGATAAAAGTCCTTTAAAAAAGGTTAGGAGAAGTCCAGTAAAATATATCTTTAGCTGTATCTTCAACAGTAGGGATATCAATCCCAATAATAAGTGCACTTTTGTGTGTGTGTGTGTGTGTGTGTGTGTGTGTGTGTGTGTGTGTGTGTGTGTCTGCTTTTTTGTGTAGGAAAGAGATGGGAGAGTACAAGATTAAGGAAAGATTTCAAGTGTATTTATGTAGATAATTGCACTCCATCACCTTTTTGGTGCAAAAGATAATTATGTGTAATGGTAGTGAACTAAGCAATTCATTTTATATTTATGTTTTAGGCTAGTCTGTGGACTAAGGAGTGATGATGTAAGTAGGTTTGCTTGTTGATGTATATCAAAAGATTGAAACAGATGTAGTGATCTGTATTCATTTGAGTGAAAATATTACAATGTAGGATTGGGGTAATTTGATTTCATGCTGTTACTGAAATAAAGCTGACAGTGATATGTAATGAGGTAAGCAAGCAGAAGGAGAGAGAAAGTATAAACAGCATTTCCATCACAACTGGTGATGAAGAAAATAAACAGGAATTGACTACTATAGTAGTAGGAAAATAAACAGAAAATGACTACTATAGTAGTAGGAGTGACATGATGGTTAGCTAGAAGTGAAAAGAATAAGTTATTAAAATAAACATGGAGGATGGGAAAGATTATATAAGCAGAATAACACCTACTGAAATGATTGGCTAGTTATACTGGTAGAAGGGGTCGAATGATATAGAATGATATGTATGTATATATATATATATATATATATATATATATATATATATATATATATATATATATATATATATATATATATATATATATATATGAGTCCCCTTCACATTGTCAGCACTTCAAAATGCCGAATTTCATATGGTGAAGACCATGTGATTTGAAATGCCGACAATGCGGAAATGGCATCTCCGTACAGTGCAGAATGGAAAGATTTTCATTCCTGCACTGTTGTGCGATCTTGGAGTTGGTATATTTAAGTTATGGAGTGGTGGTGCAGAGGGTCTTTCTGCCCTGCGAGCAGTGATTAGGCAAGTGTTTTTTTTTTTTTTTTTACTTTTGTTTTTCATATGTTCGACATTTCAAATGTCGATCATATGGTCTTGGCCATATGAAATTCGGCATTTTGAAGTGTCGAACATATGAAGTAGATCCATATATATATATATATATATATATATATATATATATATATATATATATATATATATATATATGTACAGGTTTATCATCATTTCTTCGGATGTCAGTTTACTGATGGTGAAGTTATGAAAGGAGCACACCATGAGTTCTAGTGGCAAGTGTGTGAATTACCTTCCTCATTCTACCAAATGGTGAATACTGAATTTGGCATTTCACATATATCCGATTAGACATTTCTAAATGATGATTAACTATAATTCTGCTTTACCATTCGGTAAATATGCCATGTGAGCAGGACCACAAATGCATACATTTAGGAAAGGGGTGGAGTGGGGTAGTGTTAGGAAGCAAGCACAGTCACAGCAATTGTGATCATATTAGAGCTTACTCACTCAGGAATGTATGCATTCAGAAACAACAGTGAGTGAGGTTGGATAAGTAGCAGGTAAGTAAGGGTAGTGAAAATTGAAGCAGAGCACTTTAAAAAACAGGATCGGGCAGTGATATGGAGTGTGGTAGATAGGATGGATAATTAAATAGAAGACAAAAAAAAATGTTTTAAGGGAACAGCAAATGGGAAACATTTTCAAGAACTGGGTTTTATGATAGGATGCACTAGCAGGAGACAAGGGCTTTTAAATCTTCCTTCTGCAGAAACCTTATTGTTATTAACAATTTAGGGGATTATAAAAAACTGGCCCTGGTAAAATTATGTGGTTAGCAATGGTAAAAGGGGTGGGGGGGCTCTGGTGAGTATATTCCACTATTGCAGGCATAGAAAAAAAACATTTGGTTCTTACCCTATAATTACCATGACAGCAGTTCGCTGGAGACGGGAAATTACTTCTCTTCAATGATCCAACAGAAACTGCATTCACAGAGTTTTACTTATTTTATTTATTTTTAATATATGCCTAACACAGTATAGACATGAACAAAAGAGTAGAAGAAAGAGAGAAAAAATGAGAAAAATACACGTGTGCGCACACACACACACACACACACACACACACACACACACACACACACACACACACACACACACACAGTGGATATAAAAAGTTTATACACCCCTGTTAAAATGCAAGGTTTTTGTGATATAAAAAAAATGAGACCACAATAAATAATTTAAAAACTTCTCCCACCTTTAATGTGACCTATAACGTGTACAATTCAATTGAAAAACAAACAAATCTATTAGGGGAAAAATATAAAAAATAAAAAACGTGCAATAAGCTGGTTGCATAAGTGTGCACACCCTTAAACTAATACTTTGTTGAAGCACCTTTTGATTTAATTACAACATTCAGTCTTCTTGGGTAGGAGTGGATATAAAAAGTGTACGCACCCCTGTTAAAATGCCTGGTTTTTGTGATATAAAAAATGAGACCACAATAAATCATTTCAAAACTTTTCCCATTTTTAATGTGACCTATAACCTGTACAATTCAATTGAAAAACAAACAAATTAATTTGGGAAAAATATAAAAAATAAAAAATGTACAATAAGTTGGTTGAATGTGTGTACACCCTTAAACTAATACTTTGTTGTGTGTGTAAACCCTTAAACTAATACTTTGTTGTGTGTGTACACCCTTAAACTAATACTTTGTTGAGCATCTTTTGATTTAATTACAACATTCAGTCTTCTTTGGTAGGAGTCTATCAGCATGGCACATCTTGACTTGGCAATATTTGCCCATTCTTCCTTGCAAAAGTGGTCCAAATCTGTCAGATTGCGAGGGCATCTCTTGTGCACAGCCCTCTTCAAGCCACCCCACAGATTTTCTATTGGATTTAGGTCTGAGCTCTGGCTAGGCCATTTCAAAACTTTAATTTTTTTCTGGTGAGGCCATTCTTTTGTTGTCTTGGATGCATGCTTGAGGTCTTTGCTGTGTTGAAAGGTGAAATTCCTCTTCATCTTCAGCTTTCTAGCAGACAGCTGAAGGTTTTGGTCCAAAAGTGACTGGTATTTGGAACTGATCATAATTCCCTCCACCTTGACTAAAGCCCCAGTTCCAGCTGAAGAAAAGCAACCCCAAAACACGATACTGCCACCACCATGCTTCACAGTGAGAATGGTGTTCTTTTGGTGATGTGAAGTGTTGTTTTTGTGCCAAACGTACCTTTTGAAATTGTGGCCAAAAAGTTCAACTTTGCTCTCATCAGACTATACCACAATTTTCCACATAATTTTGGGAGACTTGATGCATTGTTTTGCAAATTTTAGCCAGGCCTGGATGTTTTTCTGTGTAAGAAAAGGCTTCTGTCTTGCAACCCTACCCATAGCCCAGACCTTGGAGAATATGGAAGATTGTTGTCACATGTAGTACACAACCAGTACTTGTCAGAAATTCCTGCAGCTCCTTCAGTGTTGCTGTTGGTCTCTTGGAAGCCTCCCTGACCAATTTTCATCTTGTCTTTTCATTAATTTTGGAAGGATGTCCAGTTCTTTGCAATGTCACTGTTGTCCCATATTTTCTCCACTTTTTGATGACTGTCTTCACTGTGTTCTGTGGTATATCCAATGCTATCAAAATGTTATTGTACCCTTCTCCTGACTGATATCTTTCAACAATGATATCCCTTTGATGCTTTGTAAACTCTCTGTGAACCATGGATTTTGCTGTAGCAGGCAACCGAGTAAATGTCAAGACAATCTTACTAGGACAGCTGAACTTTATTTGGGGTTAACCAGAGTCTCTTTAATTGATGGCAGGTGTGTACCCAAGAAGACTGAATGCTGTAATTAAATCAAAAAGTGCTTCAACAAAGTATTAGTTTAAGGGTGTGGACACTTATGCAACCAGCTTATTGTAGGTTTTTTATTTTTTATATTTTCCCCCAACAAATTTGTTTGTTTTTCTATTGAATTGTACAGGTTATAGGTCATGTTAAAGGTGGGAAAAGTTTTGAAATGATTTATTGTGGTCTCATTTTTTATCACAAAAACCTGGCATGTTAACAGGGATGTGTAGACTTTTGATATCCACTGTATATATATATATATATATATATATATATATATATATATATATATATATATATATATATATATACAGAGAGTGAGAGAGAGAGAGAGAGACAGATACATATATATAGATAGGTATAGGTAGATATATGATATTAGGACAGTGACAGGGATAAGCAAAACTATTTCTCCAACAAATAAAGGTTGAATTATTTCAAGGACTTCCCATGGATCTTCTGGAAAACCTTTGGCATTATCATAAAGGACACACCACAGAGTATCCCAGAGAGGCAGCAGTGAATGTAGGAAGCAGCAAATTAACAGGGGTAAAAATAAAACCAATTGAAATAAGTAGAATGCTAGTTTCATGAAACACTAACAACTCTGTTCTCAACTGAGGTTTCAATGCTGAGAATTCAACTAAAAATATGCACTTGATGCATTCAATATCTGACTGTGTCAGTCAACTCTGCTTTAAATCATTGACTGAGTCACACTTAATTTAAATACTACAATACCACAAGTAATTTCATTTGTAAGTCACTGACTACAGTTAAAGTACATTATATTACATCATATTAATTCATTAGATGTAGAATCACGTATTATTTGATAATGATTCTGTAATCAGAGACACATATTATTTGATAATGATTCTGTAGTCATAAAGAACAACCACTGAAATATGATTTCAAATAAAAAAAATTTTCAGAGAGAGACTTGCAATTTGTGAAAAAAAAATGCTAGGTGACTTTTTAGACAACAACTTTATGCAGTGCTTTAAGTCAGCTGGACAAAATATGGTATGGCTAAATATGGACTCCAATAAGATAGCTTGGACATGGGAACTTAAATATACCAGCTCCAAGATTGCCATACCTTTGAAAAAAGAGAATATTGCAAGAAATGGCCATCTCAAACTTGATAAAGCCAAGTCAGTTTTTTCAGCCATTCAGTCTTGGTATTTCAGGACTCACTGAAGCAGGTCCCAACATTTCAAATGTTTGCTCTTTACGTCACATGTGCTGTTTTCTCAACCATTGCAATAGCCACCACCAGTAGGGAAAAATAAAGGTTGCATACTGAGATGAGCCTAAACAGCATTCGTAATCAAAGACAGCAAAGCTTCAAGTTGGAGAAAAAAATATCAAGTGCTATCTCCCCTACAACCTGTGCTTGAGTTATGCAAACTATGAACAATCATTTGAGGCACTGATTTATGGTCACATCTTTGTTTTCTTACTACTTTTTTCCCCCACAGGAAAACAAAGGATGTGTAGTTTTCTATTTCCATTTCGAGTAGCCAAGATGCATAGATACCAAATCTTGAGGTGATATAGTGTCAAGAAAAAATGGATGCAGGTTCCTCAGTGACTAAAGTTTATACCAAATGCATGTAAACAAACAAACAAGGTATATTTTGTTCGCTGATGTTACACAGCAGCAAATGTGAATTGTTATGTAACCATCCACTTACTGATTAAAATAAAATTACATTTTCCAGTGCTTCACTCTATTTCAAGTTAATAGTGTACAGTACTATATAATCTAAAAATGTCAGTGGAAAATGAAAGAATATCCTGGAATGTGAAAACAATAGTGACATGAGCTGTAAAAACAGCACTCTTAACAAATACAGTTCTTAATGCATCCTATGCTTAAAAAAAACTATAAGCCGTTTAGATTTTTTTACAAATTAATTTTATGAAGATATGCAAGTGTTTATATAGAACTGTGGCAAATTATTTGAAAAGTACTAAATGTCAGTATTATCGTAACTTAACAAAGGGCAGCCACAGTGGTGCAGCGGTTAGCATTGCCACCTCACAGCAAGAGGTTCTCTGGTTCGATCTTCGGCTGGGGTGCCTTCTTTGCTGAGTCTGCATGTCCTCCCTGTGGTTATGTGGGTTTCCTCCGGGTGCTCCGGTTTCCTCCCACATCCCAAAGACATGCTGTAGGTGGATTGGACACTCTAAATTGACCCTAGGTGTGTGCCTTCTGTGGAAGGTTGGGTGCTGGGCTGGCAACCTGACACTAAAACTCCACTGCCAATCATGAGTGGACAGGTGATCCACTGATGTGATCCCTAACCTGGAAAAGGCAGAAGAAGAAGATTATTGCAACCTAACAAGGTGAGACAAAGCAATTTAAATACCTGTATAGGTGACAAAAATGTTAGAAGAAATTTAAAAATTAAGTAAAGGATGGACTATCAAGTGCTATCTTCCCTACAACCTGTGCTTGAGTTATGCAAACTATGAACAATCATTTGAGGCACTGATTTATGGTCACATCTTTGTTTTCTTTCTACTTTTTTTCCCCCACAGGAAAACAAAGGATGTGTAGTTTTCTATTTCCATTTCGAGTAGCCAAGATGCATAGATACCAAATCTTGAGGTGATATAGTGTCAAGAAAAAATGGATGCAGGTTCCTCAGTGACTAAAGTTTATACCAAATGCATGTAAACAAACAAACAAGGTATATTTTGTTCGCTGATGTTACACAGCAGCAAATGTGAATTGTTATGTAACCATCCACTTACTGATTAAAATAAAATTACATTTTCCAGTGCTTCACTCTATTTCAAGTTAATAGTGTACAGTACTATATAATCTAAAAATGTCAGTGGAAAATGAAAGAATATCCTGGAATGTGAAAACAATAGTGACATGAGCTGTAAAAACAGCACTCTTAACAAATACAGTTCTTAATGCATCCTATGCTTAAAAAAAACTATAAGCCGTTTAGATTTTTTTACAAATTAATTTTATGAAGATATGCAAGTGTTTATATAGAACTGTGGCAAATTATTTGAAAAGTACTAAATGTCAGTATTATCATAACTTAACAAAGGGCAGCCACGGTGGTGCAGCGGTTAGCATTGCCACCTCACAGCAAGAGGTTCTCTGGTTCGATCATCGGCTGGGGTGCCTTCTTTGCTGAGTCTGCATGTCCTCCCTGTGGTTATGTGATTTTCCTCCGGGTGCTCCGGTTTCCTCCCACATCCCAAAGACATGCTGTAGGTGGATTGGACACTCTAAAGTGACCCTAGGTGTGTGCCTTCTGTGGAAGGTTGGGTGCCGGGCTGGCAACCTGACACTAAAACTCCACTGCCAATCATGAGTGGACAGGTGATCCACTGATGTGATCCCTAACCTGGAAAAGGCAGAAGAAGATTATTGCAACCTATCAAGGTGAGACAAAGCAATTTAAATACCTGTATAGGTGACAAAAATGTTAGAAGAAATTTAAAAATTAAGTAAAGGATGGACTATACTTTTACTCAAACACTGTCTACCCTCAAACATTGGTTAAGTATATGTTCATTTCAAGGTCTTAGGTCAAAATCTGTCATGTCTGTAAATCAATTGGACAAGTATGTATGAAGACATCTGTTGCAAGAGTGGTTATATATAGGTTAGAATTAATAGACTCTAGGTAAATGTTTCTAAATTTGTAGTTTGAACATCTGTTGTCATAATTTGAAAAAAACATATACAATACATATATGTACAGTACATATACTGTAGCCTAGCTGTCTGTGAAAATGACCTCAGAGTTACTGTTAACACAGGTAAGGATTATCAAATACACAGCACAGTGAAGCACTATGCTGAGTGAAAATATCACATGAGTAGTATGCACCCTATCAGGCAAAGATGCAAGACCATATGACTAGTAAATAAATAAAAAAAGAAGTACAAGATCTTAGATGGGATTCCATAATGTCCTAAATTACTCTACTCCAAATGTTTTGGAGTAAGTAAAGTGTCAATGTGTTAGATTGACGTTATGTGTGATATGTGCATGACTAATAACATTAATAAAACAGGTTTTTATCCAGTGCAATAATGCAGTGCATGCTGGCTTTGCTTATCTTATGGATTAATGTAGCCATTTAAAGTAGATGGCAACACTTTTACTGCAATGTTTTGTCTAGACCAGAACCATGAATGGCAGGTATATAAACACACACACACACATACATACGCACACACACACACACACACACACACACACACACACACACACACACACACACACACACACACACACACACACACACACACACACACACACACTCTTACTCACATGGATATAAATATTTGTGCCTGTACGTCTGTGTATCTAACTATCTATACATAAAAATTGATAGCTGTAGCTCTATCTATATATCTATCTATGTGTGTATGTATATATATATATATATATATATATATATATATATATATATATATATATATATATGATATAAAAATCTCAGATGGAAGGCGATATTCCAAACAAAACAATAGTCCTTAGATGAACAAAGAATTTCTT